>NW_027107991.1:1148606-1164082 GCF_000696795.3 Halyomorpha halys | reverse complement strand
TGAAAATAATAATTATAAAAAAAAAATTACTATATTGAAAAATTCTCGATTAGAAACGAACTAAATACCAACTATACATATACTACTACTAATAATACTAAAATAAACAAAATAAATAAAAAATCAAATGCTCTTAAAACAAGAAATATCCTATAAATGAACATTTGTACTATATAAAAAAATAATTCTCAAATACAAACCAGGGAGAAAAATGCTAAAGTAGATATTTGTGTGCATAACTATAATAAGTATTGTTTACTTGAGAGTGTCGGTCCACACAAATATACTTGGGACCCAGAGAAGCTTTGTCCAGCTTGTGATGGATTGGAACTTGAGCATTGTTTCCATTTTTTTGACAAACTGCCCCGCGTATCATGAGAAACGAATTAGATACATGCCGGAATTAAGCAATTTAACCAAAATCAGTTGTATGAATTTCTGTCTGTACCCACATGAGTGGATCATTAACTTCTTTTTATAAGGGTAACATTAAACCTATTTCTTAGTGCTGGATACCTATCTTTACAATAGAATGTACAGTTTTTTTTATATTATTAAATACGAAGTGACGTTATTGTTTTATTCTGGCACAAGTAGATATACAGATTGGGTATATTGTTTGCTATTAGTTTATATAAAAGATCTTAAACTCACCATTTTTGTAAAATTACTTCATTTGATTATTTATTTTATGTATTTTTCGGGCTAAATATATTTGTAAGGGGGTTGCCCCATAAACAAATAAATAAATTATTATTATTATATTATTAATTAAAAAATTAAATAATATTTATAAACTTGGTTAATGAAAAAAAACAAAAGAAAACAATCAGCTCCCCTATACTTAGATATCTGTTTGTGTAATAATTAAAAATATATGAGTAATTTAATACAAATATAATTTTAATCGAAAAAAAATTATCAAGACTGAATAAAATTATACAATTTAAAGATAAGATTAGAGAAAAAACAACGAATCAATTAAAACAAGAAGTAAAAGTACATAAATAATACAAAATGAAATAAAAAAATACAATAAATAGGTAAGAATTAAATCGTACTAGAATAAACATAATAAATTCAGTTAAACATACAATTGTATAATTTCATAATGAAGAGTGGTCATTATATTGTCATCTTGAGTTTTCACACTTCGCCATTGAACGTACTATACCCTCATGATTTACATTTGAGTTAGTTTTATTGACTTGAGTTCAATATTGCAGATAAGGTGTACAAGCCCTTTTTTGTATTGTTTAAAGATTTTAAATTTTGGAAGTGAAGATGTATCTCGGTGCGTTACGCAGATTTTTTTATTAAATTATACCTTTGTTGTTCGTACAAGGTAAAGTCGAACAGTATGTGATTATGTTAAAAGTTTGTGAAGTTTCTCCTTCGCAGTTAAAATAAAAATCAGTGTTTGTTAAGATGGAATCTTTTAAAGTAATGTTTAGACGGTCAATTATCTGAAAGAAAACAATTTCAACTCACATTTATAAAAATCTATATTAGTATATAAATCTAAAAATTTTAAAAAATGTATCTATATAAATGGTCTATATTTGTCGGATTTACATGCAGTTTTTTTAACCAAAATGTTCTCTGTCACCATGGAAAGGTTTAAAGATAATGAAATACCCGAATTCTCAGGTAGATAAAGATTTCAAGAGTTTTTGGTTTGTAGCCCGGAAAGTAAAAGTTTTTTTTACGGTTATTACATAACAAGCGATCCCGTCTCTTTCAGAAAAATAATATATCAGATCCTATTGAGCTATGTTGTATTGACGCAAAATTATAAACATATTATATGACTTAGAGAAAAATAAGGAAAAAATGCCCTTGCCGCTGATCCGATTGTCATGGGGCTTCTTTTTGCTAAATTTTCAAGATTTTCTTGGAAAGGTTATAAGCTGTCCCGATTTTTAAGCTTAATGAAAAAGTTATAAACAATATTAGCGTTTTTGGCGCGTAGTTTAGAAAGTATACATTTTATCATGGTTATTATATGCCAATCGATTTCTCTCTCTGAAGAATAAAAAAAAATATTACTGATTTTATTAAATGATTTTTTATTCACTGAAAATTTTTAAAAATAAATAAACGAGGATTTCAGCACCATAATCCAAAAAAATGTTTTTAGGAAAAAACATATCATATTCATTTTTATCGTCGTCTGAAGGCATCAAATACCATTTATGATAAACGTTAGCTGTTACCATCTATGCTACTATAGTTACCGTCTTATAACTTTGTATAAATATTAATTAATATAAATGTTTTGTTTTCAAAATAAAGTCATAAGAATTGGAGCGGACGCTCCTTGGTTTGAAAGAAACAGCAAATTTCATCGGAAATCACAAATAGAGACAATAGAGGATTACATAAAAAAAAAGGTTGATGAAGTTCCACTCCCAGTTACCGTCAGTTAAAGGAGCAGTGACCTACAACTTGAGGAACCCAACCACCACGCGAAGACTGAAGCCTAGGCTGCTTCAGGGAATGCTGTTGTAAGTTCTATATTTATACGTGGGGCGAAACGTAGGCTCATTAAAATAGTATAATTCTACTATTTGAGTTTTTTTGACCGCACCCGGACCATCCTTTCATCTTTCCACACGGTCAATCAACATCTTCCAGCATTCTATATTTATCAGTTCTATATTTATCTGTTATTGTCACTTTAAAGTTTAAAAAAAAAAAAATATATATATATTTTTAATTCACTTTATTCTCCCATTAGAAGTCAGTTATTTAATTTGTTAAATCTAGTTCCTCTTTAGATAATAGATTTTTTACATTTTTCGATTTTACCGAAAACAGCCTAAATGATTTTGATTAAATCCGTATATCAATGTATAATCAAATGATCTTTAATATAAGTTAAGTGTTATCACCATAAATGCCATTGTTTTTGTTATTAACTCTACTTTTATCTTGTATTAAGAATTATTATTTTATCTTAATTTTTTATTTATTTATAACGTTGTATATAGTTAGGGGTATTTTTTGTATGAGGCTATACCAGCTCCCACAAAAATAAATTGTTAACAAAAAAAAAAGTGGTAAGCCTTACATGGTTAATGTAAGGCTCACCAGGCCGATCTGGTATTAAAAATAAAAAAAAGATAAAAATGCTTCAATAAATTAATGTATGTACATTCACAAATATAGAAATAGCGAAGCATTGCAGGGTCTGCTAGCTAAATTATATTTCCACATAGTTTTGAGTAGTTGTTCATTATTATTAGGCTCTTTGAAGGAACTTTGAAAAATCTTGAAATTAAGTTTTAGCTCAAATCCCCTTTAAATTACTCAAGACCCCATTTTATAACAAATTTAAGAAGGAAAATTGGTTTCTAGAATTCAGCAAGAAGTCAGGCGGTTCAGATCTTAAACATTCAAGAAGCCGTGCTTTGCTCAAAAGGTGGACGCTGGATAAAATCTTGAACTTCTCACCTAATTGGCGGTCGGCCGACGGGTCACCGTATCAATAGGTGATAAGGTTCGGTAAGGGCCCCCTGCACCATCAATTATTTCCCAGGGCTCTTGTGAATTTTTAACGAAGCGGGGGGTTGTCGGGGGGAGTTAATGGTGTCATGCTGGGGTGGATTTTATTACGTCAGTAAGGTCTTTAGATCCCGGGAATTACTAGTTACATTTTATGGCGTAGTTGGAGCGGGGTTCGTTATCGGTTTCCTGTAAATAACACTCAGGAGACTTTGAATATAAATATATATGGAAGGTCATTTAGAATAGATAATATGACTGGACCACGTCCAGATCGTTTTTTAAAAACTGAAAAAAATCATTAACGATAATGCTACCGTCAGGTGGTTTCATTATACTAAAAATCTTTCTTTTCAAAAGCGGGGAAAAAAGTATTGAAAACGCATGAAATGTGATAACTTATTTTTAAAAATAGATTAAATGGATCTATTTAAATAATCAAGAACACATAGGCAATGAAAAAATAATCGTCTATCGAAGCATGTGTGCAATTTTAATTAAAAAATATAAACAACAAAACTTAAAAAAAAGATAAATTAAATAAAATCAACAAGACAGTATTTTAAAACAATCTCAAATTTGTCACACACTTTGGTATGGCATGGATTTTCTTTTTTAAAAAGTGCTTTTATAAACCTGGAGTGCCACTTTATATAATAGATTTTTCATATTTTTCGATTTGATCGAAAATAGCTTTTAGCGATTTTCATTAAAATCGGCGTATCAATGAATAATCAAATGATTTTTAATATAAGTTAAGTGTTATCACGATTGAAACAGTATGACAGGGCTTTAATATCGAATTAAAAAAAAAATTGCTCTCAAATATCTTTATCTTTGCTTTCTTGAAATAATGAAACATCTCTTATTGCTATGAACAATATAAAATAGATAAATATGAATTATGAAAGAATTAAAGAAACTAAAGGAGAAAATGGTTTTCACACAACTGGAAAATAGAAAATGGTTGAAAATGCCCTATAATGTACGATTTCATCCCACAGTACACGGCTTAAATATCATTTTCAAACCATTGTATTCTTTGCAGGAATTCGATAAATTTTTTTTCCACAGAAAAAAAAAACCTTAACAAAAATGTTTTCTATCAAAATGTTCAAGTCCTTCTAATTTTTTTTTTTTTAAACATAACACCTCGCATTGTTTACTGTAATATATATAAATATGAAATAATGTGATAATTATTGTTTTTCAATGGTTCTTATGAAAATAGTCAGATTTTACTTTCAGTTACCTGTAATAGTTATGTCATCTTGAAAAATGAAGAAATAACTGTTTACCATGTACAAGGATTAATTTCATTTCAATGTACGATGGTAAGTGAAGATTACGTGATGTATGAGGTATGAGATGTACTATCCAGTTATATTGTTCTATTTGTTTCTTGATATTAGGAAACGCAACTGAACTCGAGTTCTTCTAGCTCCAAAAAAATAAGTTATACCATTTTCATAATAGTAAGCGCACAGACATTCCCGCGAAAGCAAACATTTGCGTATTGCCTTTCATTGTGCAGAGACCCCCATGACCAGCTCGAACATCCCTCACTACGACCAGCCTCAAAAGCCACCCACGGCTGGACGATCACAGGACCCAGTCGACTGAGGATCGGAATCAGACCAGACCGCAACGAACCGTACTCTCGGCCAAGGGGTTGTCCATTCAATGGATACTGTGTAGGGGAGGATCACTGCAGGGAGGGAACTTGTTTATAACAGTAGGCACAAATAGCTCTTACTAACCGTTCATTAAATCAAAATTAAAAATACTTGCATTATTCTATAACCGTAGTCCCTTAAGAACAATATGCTATATTAACCAAAGTAGGGTCGTAATTGCTAAAAATAAAATATTGTATTTAGCATTATGAGTAATTATAGGAGATCTATATAGTACAAGAACCGGGGTGAAAAAAGGCAGTTATTTCACCCCAATTTTAGATTACTCCTATGAAGACTACGTATTATTAGTAGTCTGAAATTGATAGATTTATTTATTGATAGATATTACTATCTGCCACACAGTTGTGGGCAATAGGTAATAGTGATGAATGATCTCATACATACTAAAATAAAAAAAAAATTAAAAAAAAACTAACTCTTAAAATATATACAAACAAAAGAATAGACAAGATGAACATAATCAAACTATCTGTATGAAAAATAAATAAATAAAATAACATAGCGATAAAATAATATATTAGTAGTCTAAATTGATAATTAGTAGTCTGCCAAGTACAGTGAGGGGGATAAAAAATGGGGCTGTTACAAAACGTTAAAAAAAAAATTCATTTGGAGCTTTATATTTTTAAAACTACCAACAAAACTAGAAATCTTAACATAATGTGATTTAAAGTAGAGTAAGTTTCCTAAAATATTAGCTCTAATAGACCTTATACGCTCAATAATCTCCGAGATAAAACTTGTTCAAAAGCATCATTTCATAAAAAATTTACTGAAAATTCAGTAGTTAGTGAATTTATTTTGAAAAATCTATATTTCAGGAACTATAAGATATATAGATGTCTGCCATCACTCAAAGTAAAGCTAGTTAAATGTACTATAAAGTAGTTTATAACGTTTATATCCTTAGGAGTAGTATTATTTATGATAGTTGACAAAATTAATTCACAAAATGTTAATTCTAGTTGTTCGGATAAAATTTTTGATCTTTGAAAAAATATATCTGAGGAACCATAAGACATACATATGACCTCAAAATAAAGGTAATTTAACTTATTATGAAGTAGTTTATCTCACGTATCTTCGAAGGGTAGTAGTTTCTATGATATTGGCGTTTGAATATTGAATAACTTTTCCACAAGAAATTTTGTCCAAACTACTATAAATAAATTTATTTGTGCAAATATCAAAAACATACTACTCCTACAAAGATAAACGTAATAAATTACTTTATAGTATGTTAAACTAGCTTCAATTTGAGTGCTAATAGACATTTATATGTCGAATGTTTTTTGTGATATAGATTTCTTAAAATAAATTCACTAACCTCTGATTTTTCAGGCATTTGTTTATGAAATGCTTTATTTTAATAAATAAATAAAATTAATAAAATTTAAAAAAACTATATTTTGAGAACTATTGAACGTAAATAACACTATTAGGGCTCATATTTTATCAAATTTACTCTACTTTAAATGACATTCTCTTAGCTTTTCTAGTGTTGTTGGTAATTTTAAAGGTATAAAGCTCCGAATGAAAAACTAATATCTTTTTACGTTTTGAAACAGCGGCTATTTTTAATTTTCCTTACCTATACTTGGCAGACTCATAAATTTTGAATAATAATTATACATATTTTTCGTTAAAGTAATAAAAAAATGGGGTGAAATAACTACCTTTTTTCTCATCTTGGGCTCATGTACTAATAGTTTAACAAGAAAGTGTGGTGAATGTAAAAATTTGTTAAATGGAGAAATATTTCCTTCTTTTAGCATGTTAAAACGATGTAAAATTAACATAGATGAGAGTCTGTAAACATGTCTACTAAATGGAGAATGGCGTCACGCAACAGATCAGCTGATTTCCCTACAATGTTTTCTGCAGGCGTTTTGATAGGTTAGTTGCTCGTAGTTTTAAAAATTTGGTAAAGTAATGGATAAAAATAATAAAATTCTGGAAGGATTTGAAAAGAAAGATTACAATGTTGCCAAGAAATCAGCTAAGTGGTCTTCTGCATTTAATATATGGCCAGGACATAAAGTGGGCTATTCAAAATTCTATATTTATTACATTTAGCATGTTAAAACGTTTTAAATTTAACATAACATCATGAATGGTTGTTATGAATACACCCTTGTTGAGACAAACTTTGCATAAAAACATCAATATGCATAAAAACTACAAAAATGAAACATCTGCAAATAAATATTGCTTCAGCAGACCGACTTTTATAAATTTATATTTACGAGCTTTATGCAAATATAAATACACAAAAGTAAGCCGCAAAACTTTTAATTTGTTTTTTATTCTCTTTATCAAACCAACGTTAAAATTTAAGATGCTATAAATGGAGTAGGGTATTTTCAGTTAGATAAGAAAGCTATAAACTTAATTTAGAGGAAGATATTAGTTGTTGAAATTTAACAATGTGTATCTAGCAACAAAGTATATAGTTAAATGTACGAGTAAACTCGTAAGTTAACTCTGTCCCTATTTAAAATTTTAACTCAATAATCACCTTGTCCCATGGCCCATGATACTGCCTATTTCATTGAATTGTTTTAATCAAACTTTGTAATGGAGTGTCTATTTAAAGTTTCTATCTCTTGATAGGTTCTAAGCTTTCAATGCATAGCTGCTACAGAATAAAGTTGAGACTACTGAATATGATTTTGTATATTTTTAAATTCTTTAACAACTATTTCTCTACAAATTAAAAAAAATGAATTTTTAGGTTGATTAAAAAAAAAAATGATTCG
This sequence comes from Halyomorpha halys, assembly GCF_000696795.3. Taxonomy (NCBI): domain Eukaryota; kingdom Metazoa; phylum Arthropoda; class Insecta; order Hemiptera; family Pentatomidae; genus Halyomorpha; species Halyomorpha halys. The sequence continues at coordinate 1,156,116 of NW_027107991.1, read as the reverse complement.
GTATAATATTAGATTTTTTTTAATCATGGTAATTAAAAGTTTTTCTATATTTTTAATATTTGTTATATAGGAGAATTTGTCGACCAAATGAAATAAAAATTGTGAAATGGAAGGGAAAAAAAGGAATAAATTCAAAAACTTGTATTTAGTGTGTAGACTGGTATTAATTGTAAAAGAAAAGTAGAAAAAAAATGTTTTCTTTTTATTTTATTATTTCATATAAAAATATGTAATTTATATATGTCCGATCACGGATTGATCAGTATGCTGTGTAATGTGCCAACCCGATGTATTTGGACAGCATGAATGAATAAAGTATTTCTTTCTCTTCCCTTAAACCCTATAATTGAGAAGTCTATCTTTCGTGCTCACGCGTAAAAATTGTTACTATCATTTAATGACGTAATCATTGGATTTTTCCAACAATGAATCCTAATCTAGGTAACATGGTAGCATCTGTATTAATGTACTTCGCGAGCTAAAATCATACTTAGTTAACAACAATCAAAGCTGTCCTTGCTCAGACCTAGGGGTTTTTTTTTTTTTTTTTGCTGTCAGTAATGGTTCTAAACTTGATATTTGTGCTGGTTGGAACAAATTTACAACAATTTGATTATTAGTACAGGAATCGCCGGAATACGAAATCTACTACGCATGGCTATTAAACCGTTCCTTGGTATAAAAAACCATTTTTTTTTTAGCTTAATCTTTTTTTTTAATAGACTACATTTTTTCTTGTGTAATTATGCAATTTAATTACGTAAATACTGCCACACGCAACAATTAATATAGCAGAATAAAACTGGTCATTTCTGTTGTAAAACGGTGGAGGGTATTACCACGTAGGTAATAAATGTTGTTGATAGTTATTAATCCACAATCAATTATTACTGGTCGTAATATAAAATTAACAAAAAGTGAAAATCAACTAGGAAATCGGAAATAGCCAAAAAAAAAAAATAAATTATGTACATTTCATTTTGCTTATGAAAAAAAAATCACTGTTAGTAGTAATATACAATGGATGAATATAAAATATGAAAGATTTTATGATGATAATCAATACTATATATAAAATATATAGTAAGGGGATTCTCCCCATGACAATGGAGAAATGACTGTTTTGAAATGTGCAAGGATTATTTTTATCTTAAGTGAAAGTTTTGTGATGCACGCACGAGATTTTTAAAATTGGCTTTTGACAAACCGTCACAATGTTAAAATAAAGTATTGAACCAAAATGTATACTTGATAGGGAACAAATGGATATGGACCCTAATGAAATAGTAGAATACGGAAGCAATCTAAATAGATCCATGGTCGATCCTACCGGAAGGATATAGGGGATGTTATTGCAGTTCAACTTCCTTTTGATGGTTCCTTTCTTATGTAATGTTATAAACAGCGGAGGGGGGGGGAGTTGATAGAAAAGAAATAAAGAACAGCCGAGACAGAGGAAAGAAAAAAGAAAAAGCAAGTCATAGTGGAATGAGGGCCTTTGTGGAAGCAAGCTTCCCTGATGGTACTAGCTGATTCCTTCTACCCCGCCCCAAAGCAAAACAAAAGATTCTCTTCTCCAATCACCCATCTCCTTTGTTCTCTTCTAATCGGCCTCTTTGTTGGCCGCTGGTCCTCTTATTGGCCAGCGCCCTTCAATCGGAATCTGTCAGCAGCACCCGGCGCTTCCTCGAATAGCAAAACAAGCGAGCTCTTCAACACGTGTATAACAGTGTCTCAGTGACCGCTCCATTTAGGCAAATAGCAATATTGAGATGAAAGGCGGTCCACTTCTTTGAACCCAACATCCAATATCCAGGCTGAGCTCGGCTATTCACTAAGCTACACAAAAATATCTTAATATTCAAACATAATAAACCAACATAGTGGTATAGCAGACTGAAATAAATTTCAAAGATTGAAAATCTTAAATTCCTTCGCCTGGGATTCATAAAGTTTGGAGCTTAAATAAAGATAGGTAAATAAAGCATACCAATATATCATAGATGAATTTCAATGCTTTTAACCATTGCGTTATAACCACTGTTAAAGCCCAAAGTTTCATTTATTTTCAATTTAATTTTTTTATTATTTACTTTCCGATTGGTTTTTAATCTTTGTAAAGTATAAGTTTATTTTATTTCTTATAACTATAAGTTATTTTTTAATTAAAATAAATTTAAATGTTTACTTGAATTATGGACATATATTTTATGGTGTACATAGGCTTAGCCTGTTTATACGTGCAATAGGATAAAGGCCTGTAGGACTAAACTAAAACCGAAAAAACCGAGCCAGTCTACTGCGAACTTTCTGGGGTGCCGCACCTATGTTGTTTTGGTACCTTCACCCACCAACTCACCAAAATTTGAGACTAGTTTTGTGCGGTACCGGACTCATGTTGTCAGCACGCAGACTCAAATTACACATGGCTCTTCACCATTTGCACGACGGCGGCCATCTTAGAAGAGATATATGAGACATTCGTTTTCCTTCGATGTACGCATATCGAAAACGCTTCAACCTGACACGTACTGTGAGTGTCTTTTTTTTTTTTATCAAACCTGTAGTTTATTTTTTTGGTTTTTAATTATTATAATAGCAAAAATTTAATTTATTTTTATTTGTTAATTAATATATTAACATTCTTAAATTTCGTACATCATTTGGAAGGATATTTTCTTTATTATTTCATTTTTCTTCATTATCTTGGATTTTTTTTAATGTGAGATTTTTTTTTTTTAAACTCGGTTTTATATTTAAACCCAAACCAGGGAATATTTTATTTATTGGTAAACAGATTTCTATATCATTCAAGAAAATTCCTTCTACATCTCTTTGTCTTATTTACCTGTTCTCAAAATCCACAAAAATATATATTATTTACAGTCAATAAAAAAGTTAGCAATATAAATAATATCTTTGAAGGAGTAAGAATATTACATGAGGTTATTTGTTAGCTTAGATATATTTTCATTGTTTTGTTGACAATTCCCTAAGCTACGCTACCTCCCATCTTGTTACACGCTTGTTAAGCTCAAGTTGTTTTATCTCCAGTCATTTCTCAGAAATTCCGAGGTACATTGGAATTGTTGTCAGTCCTTAGTTTCCTCAATTTATTAGTAACTAGTTGACCCGGAAATGTTTCACTATTGCTATATTTAAGGATCTATATGAATTTAATGAAAACAATTGATAGTTTGTTATAAATGATTGTATTTAGTTAAAATTAAACAATTAAGTATACTTTACTATTATATTACTACGATTCATTAACACAAATAGTGTTTAAATAATAGCCCTTAATATTAGTACTATATTGAAACTATCCAGACCGACTGATCTATCAAAGTGTGCTTAATGATTTTCAAGGAGTGAAACTGATCTGATATTTTTTTTGGCACCCTAAGAAACCTTTTGATAAGAATTTTCAAAAAAATAGGAAAATAAAAGGGTTTTGCTTAAAATTTTGGCCTTCGATTTCTTTTGAAAAATAGAAATAACTCCAACAGGACTCAACTAATCTACACCAAACTTGGCTGTAGGGCCCTAAAAACTTCACTGAAGGGCGCAAATCGAATCTGATTAAAAACAATTAGATCCGGAGATATAAAATAAAACGTTTGGAATTTTTCTCTCTTATTTCAAACCCATATTTCACCCTTATGAAGGCATAAAATCTTAATTAATTCGTTTAATGTAGATTGAAAGAGCAGACATTCAGCTTTCCAATGAATCTATTAACGTAGGGATTGGATAAATTGCAGAGGAGTTATAAAAGATTATATAAGCAATTGACATCAAGATAAAATAAAACCCTCTAAATAAATTAATGTAAAAAATTTCTAATTTGTAATTTCCTTGAAAAGGGTGTTTAACAATTTGAGATGACACTAAAAACGAATATGACTTAAATTAAAATTTCAACAGTTATCTAAGAAAAAGTTTACATGATTTCACGCTGCAAAATTTACCGTCTTTTCGGTCTTGTGTGAGGATTCTAATACTATCTTATCGTCATGGGTAAGAGCAACATTATTAAAGGAAACTGTTGATTCAAATTCAAATTTCATCAGTTGTCATAAAATTATTTTAATAATATTTCAAGCAGCAAAATTTTAACAGTTTACAAAAGTATAGAAGAACTATAAAAGTTTACGAAAATTTACACTCTACTCCTAATCAGTAATTCAATGTTAAGTTGTAATAGAATCGATAATGAAAATACTGATGATGATTTCATGGAGTTAAACATCCTATTAACGGAATGACAAATATTGGTTGAGTGAAATTAAAGAAATAACAATTTACTAATTATTGTGACAGGATTGTTAATCATACTGGCCATTTTTCAATATAGTAAAAATTGAGATGATTATTTGTATCAAACAAATAAAATTCAAGGCACATTAGAGAAAGCCATTATAAAATTTCGACATTTTTACAAACTATTTTAATAAAGATAAGAGCTATCTGATATTTAAGACCAATTTAATCAAATTGATATACTGAGTTATACTAAAATCGCTAAAGAGAAAATCGACCAAAAAAAAATAAAAATTGAAAAATGGAAACTTTAAAGTGGAACTCCTGATCAGTCAATATTATGAAAAACGGCCTGAGATATGTGATTTAAGTTTCGTAAGACTTTATTTTTGAGCTAGGCTGATCTCACAAACACATAGATAGTATTGTGAGACAAGTCAAAAACCTGAATTCGAAATATTACTCGATCGTAATACTTCTACTACCTGTATGTGGGTATGAGAAAGGAAAAAAACACAAATGGTCATTGGGTTTCAGAATTAAAAATGGGTTCAATTCAAACTTTTGACTGAATGTATTCCTTATAGTTTCCTTTATGGTTGGTTCACCAAGACTGTTTCGTGCCATTTGTAGCTGAAGAAGTCGGTGTCTGGGAACTGAAGCGGTGACGATTAGAATCCGGCCTGGGGAGTTTACTTTTATTTCTGCGGCGAAATGAAAACTTTTGACCTACAACAGATAGAATAGGGTGGTTACCTCTAGATAACCACTCCCCTCCCTCACCCTCCTTTGTATGTCAAAAAAGACCAGAAACAAAATGTTTACCAAGATTAATCTTTGTTTTTAATTATTTGGAATTTATAAACTGGTTAAATATTACTAATACTAGATATTTTTTTAATTTATTAACAAATTAGTAATTTAAACTTACTTTTATTTTCTAATGGAGCTGTTACAATTTGAGTGAATATGATCTCTGACATAAAAATTAAGATCCCAAAAGCGGTAGAATTGCCTTTAACATATTTATTTACTTACTTTATAGCAGTCATTAATTATTTATTTTTTAATGGATCCTGAGGATAGCGTGAATCGAAACTTAGTAATTAAAACATAAAAATGCTATTAGGGATTAAATTCGCAACGGTTTCGAACGCTGAATAAATAACTAACGTTGATAACAATAATTGAATATAGCAATTAATATTCCATTAGGGCCTAAAACTTGGACTTTGGCCATAACGCTGCCTAGATTTTACAGTAGCCTTAAGAGAGCGTAACCACCGCTACTTGGTCCACATTAAATATTCACCTCCTCTTCTTCGCGGTTAATATTCTTCCCTTTTATCCTGCATCTTAAAGTATTTAAAATAAAGTTCTGATTGTTTTCCATTAGTTACATCTTAAAGATGAAATGTTTATATTGATGAATAATATAACAATAAAACACTGGTTTAAACTAAAAATATTTATGATCAACTTAAATATTATATAAACCATATTTATATGGTGCTTGTCCAAAATTGAGCCATTAACATAAGATATATCTTGAGCTCTTCTACCACATATGAACCTCAGTAGCTGCACCAATGTGCTACGGTAAAAGAAGTTGGTTCTATTAATTCAGTTATTTTTGCAAGTTGTATATAAGTTCATATATCTTTTCTTATCTCAATTCCATGTCATAGTATCCCTGAAGACGTTTCTTATATTTATACATCTGATAAATTCCACATTACAAACAGCCAGCAAGGGCGTACCTAGGATCAAAATTGTGGTGGGGGCAAGCCAGAGTCTATCAACTTGTCTGATTTCACAGGTGGCTGAAACGAAAATTTTAAGATATAATTGTCCTAGTGCTTGATTAGTGATTACAATAACCATTTGCTTGAAAAAAATAAAATAAATAATTTTTTCACTTCCAGGGGAAGAGGGGCAGCTGCACCTGTTTATTTTACAAAATTATATTTTGTTTTTTATTAGCAAACAATGGATTATCTATTTAATGTGATAGTTGTATGATTATGCGTCCGCTGTACTAACTTAAAGAAGATACCTGCTTTGTACACAATATAATTATTACAATTAAATATGAGAAATTAAAATAATAAAAAACTCTGCTTTAATTTTGAGAAAATCCGATTTTGTATTAGAATTTACCAATTATATAAAATAATTCTGTATTAAAAGCTTTTTTTTTTCAAATCTTTTGACTTTAATGAAATGAAATGAAAAATAGTTTATTATTCTCAGACTAGGACTCTTTAGAATAATTATAAGGTAATTTAAATTTTACAATAACATATATTGGCCAAAAACAGTGAGGCCACACTTAATTAAAACTTGGAAGGGTTGGTATATGACATATGGAGAGGGAATGGAGAGTTGGAGGTGGAGGGTGATGGCAGATAAACTGGACATGGTATGTATTTTATATCTAATGGTACATCGAATCGGTGCAGTATTTTATAAATAAATAACACATTTTTAATAATATATTATAACGAATAAATATTTAAATAATGTACGACTATTTTATACATATTTATGATATATACTTTCATCCCCTAGCCTAGTCTACTTGCCAAGGTGTTCTCGGAGGTGGATGGCCCAATAAAGGAAGAGATTGAAGACAGACTGACGGAGGTATAATGGAGAAGACAAGCGGCTCCATACCGAGCATATTCCTCAGCCTAGTGATGTAGTGCCAGGTCGTCAATCATATTTCCCCCCCTCCACCCCTCTAAGCTCTATCTCGTCTCTACCGTAACGCCTTTAGGTGGGCAAAATATTATAAGGTAGGCGATAAGCGCTTATTATAAACCTAAAAGTATTCCATTATTACATATATTGAAGGGAAATCTTCTATACTCACAATATCTTATATTGTGCAATATAAGAACATATTTACAATCTACAGAAAATCGCACAATGCTCAGAGAGTAGTGGCTAGGAAACTTCCCTCATCAATCACGGAATAAAATTTGTGGTTTTTTTTATAACACTATCAATAATGTTATTATTAAACAAATTGATATCTGACTTACAAAAGAAATATTAAGGAATATAAGCTACCTTTCGCATCACTTATATAAAGACTACTAATAGATTAGATTGTTATAAAGAAGCCTATATTATATTTTATTATATCCATTAGGACCCACTACTCGGTCAGAACCAGATACCATTCATTCCATGATATTTCTTTTTAATATAAAGCAATCCTAACATCATCATATCTATACTA
>NW_027107991.1:1146018-1148471 GCF_000696795.3 Halyomorpha halys | reverse complement strand
ATTTACTTGATAACGGCGAGTGATATAAATAGATGTGACAAAGATATAAATAAATCATATTAGTAATATATATATTCTGTAGTATGATAATGATTATGATGAGAGAAAGTATGATAAACTTTCTAACCCAAACCCACTTGTTCCTAAACAGACTTCTGCTTTATTACCAGATAATCTTCTTAGGCGTTTGAAAAGAATATAGCCTCGAGATTTTCTCCTCTTGAAATATTATTGGAGCTCTTTTAATGGGAATCATACCATTATATAACTAACATTAAATTTATTTATTGTATATATTTTTAATACAGTTGTAAATATCAATAAATAAATTTTAAAAATATCAACAAATATTTTGTTGTTGTTGGTTGGGGCTTTTAGGCGTAAAACCCTGAGGTCATCAACGCCCACGTTTCTCTTTTTATAATTCTATTTCAAGATTTGAGATTCTTTAATTGTTAAATAAGTTTGAATAATTACTTATTTTAGAATTTTTTAATACATATGACAAGCTTTTGGGTTTAGATCTTATTCAAAAGATTATTCCTTTTTAAGGAAATTAAAACCATATATTTTTTTGGTCATCATTCAGGGCATCCGAAACACTCGGCACCACTCCCAATCTACGTAAGTTCATGCAATAGAAATGACATTCTTCAAACATGTGACTGACTGTAAGTACACTGTTGCAGTATTGACATTTTGGCGGTGATTGCTTATTGATCAGGTATGCATGAGTTAAATTCACAAATATTTTGTTATAGATAAATTGACTACACAGTCGTTTAAATTTGTCAATTCTCTATGTTCATGTGACGACAAATATTGTCTATTTTATACAGTTTAATAAAGAAATATATAATTTTATTAAAATAATTGGTATTTCATTGCCTCCATCATCTCTGGTCCTACTTGTCTAAATTGCACTACCAGTCGATTCAGTTATCGTTTCAATAATAATTTACCTTTATTTGTTTTTTAGTTTGTTCTTCTTTGAAGGCTTAAAACCATTTGGTCAACAATTCTGATCGGATAAGAACGGCTATGCCTCGGTCAGGGTGCATGAGTGCCACCCTGGCAGATTTGCCTGTAAACTCTCAGTTAATAATACCAATAAGGCTTCCTATGAAGCCTATATGAAATATACGAAGTTACCTTGTTCAGAACTCAAGACTTTCCAGATTATACCACAAATATTCCATTATATTATTTCGAAAGAAAAAAAGCGGAATAAAATCGCAAGTAGGCCTCAGACTGCAAACTTTATTGAAAGATAAGAATAAGCATACTGGAGAGAGAAGAATGACAAGGGCGAGGAAGGAAGGTAATCCCCAAGTTGAACCCTTTATCAAACCGAAGCAGAGCGGGCAGGTAGGAGAGCCCTGCAGGTTTAAACTGCCTCAGCTCTGTCAGCAATAAACTGCCCTTACCCCCTCCCACTCCCAAGTACAACTTTTCACAAGCATTTTACTACAACTTTTCTCTTTCTCTCTTTTCTGGAAAGAATCGTATAAGAGATTATATATTTTAGCAACTTTACTCACAACTTCGGATGGTAAAGTTTGTTTTTAATTGAGATTTCCTGCTTGAGAATTCTCATATTTCCATTCTGCTCCACAGTTAAAAATAAAGGCATTGCCATCTTTTGGAAACTCCAGTTGACAGGAATACTTAATGACGAGAAGATAGTGAGTGTGAGGTTACAACCACATCAGCTGGCTCGAGCAAAGAGGTTATATGAAATGGATTTATCACAGCTGTAATTATTTGTAGCATTTTATTTTTTCATATTAGAAGAAGATAGTTGACCGTATGAACTAGATTGTAGGAAGGTAGTCGAGGTGGTGGTCAATAAAGGTAAAAGGAAACTATTTATTGTTAACTAACGTTTTTACCTCTGTCTTTTCTTCTTCAATCAGACAGATAGTCCCCCGCCCTCAATATTTGTTGGTTATTTTTCTTCATAATCTCCTTTTTACATATTACAATACCCCACCTATACCATATTTACTTCACCCATCTGTTCAACCTTTTACACCAACCTCTTTACCATATTTATAACTAGTTCTAACGAGTATTCTTCTACAATTTATTAGTTTTGGTCTGTATTTAGAATTTTATCACACGTGGCCCTGTTTCATAATGAAAGCTAATAGAATGAAACTAAAATACAAGAATAGAAACAACGTGTTCATTACATTAATACTTATTTTTTCATAATAGGGAGGACTATTAGTGATATTAAAGGAGTTAAAAAGTACTAAAGTACAAGTTACTATTGTACAAGTCAGTGTAATTGTATTGGGTTATATCGACAAGACTAATAGAATTAATATGTACTTTACTATGAAAAGGACCCTGGTTGTATGTATTAGTTTATTTTTTTCTTTATTTGTTTTAACTAGTTCCTAGTCAACATAAATGCATACTTACTTATATTATTAATATTATTTTTT
>NW_027107991.1:1142082-1142833 GCF_000696795.3 Halyomorpha halys | reverse complement strand
TCTGTACGTTAAACGATTCCTGAGATATATTTTCCCCAAAATTACTAAAATAACAGTTTTCGTTAATTTTGTTTAATGAAATAGCTCTCTCTATTAAGGCTCATATTTTACCAAATTTACTATACCTTGAATGATGTATTATATTTTCTAGTATTGCAGGTAGTTTTAAAGATATAGAGCGTCTCCTATCCAACCCTTACAATCCAAATTCCTACGTAAAATCCTCAATAATCTTCACTTTATCACAAATAAAATCATACAATTAAGACAATGTTCCTTATGTAACTAGTCCGAACCAACATCAATCCTTCCATTATTAACTCACTAACCGGCCAAACCCACTAGTTTCTAACCTTGCTTCCTCTTCCATTCTTGAAAATCCTCTGAGACGCCTGAAAAGAAGATGGGCACGAGACCAGCTAATGTAAAAACGTCATTAGAGTGCTACCAATAAATAGGTGTTTTTTCTACACGCCTGTATCCCTCCATTGTAAACCATATAAAATTTACTGGATGTACTGTTATGTCCAAATGTAAATTTCAATAAAGATATAAAAACAAAAAATAGAATTGCAATAACAATTTAACAATAAGCCATGTTTTCCAACGATGTCCATATTTTGTACCACACTTCAATAGCTTGGGACTAAGCCAAGATATCTCAAAAACCATTGGAGACGATGATAAGGCAATAGAATTGGTGTTTCGGTTTTTTAAATCACAAAATTTACTGACAAAAATATAACTTGAT
>NW_027107991.1:1140450-1142032 GCF_000696795.3 Halyomorpha halys | reverse complement strand
CACTCTAATGACATTTTACATTAGCTGGTCTCGTGGCCATCTTCTTTTCAGGCGCCTCGGAGGATTGTCAGGAATGGAAGAGGATGCAAGATTAGGAACTTTATAACGAAGAAATTTTAACACAACTTTTTCCACATAACATATGTTTATACTACTTTAACATGTTTACCTAAAGATCATGAATACCTCTAATATTCTAGCATTCATTTCATGTCATCAGGTATCCTATCAATTTTGAGGTTTTAGTCTTTTTATAACCAAAATACTATTTTTCTACAACGCCTCACAATCTTCCTAACAGTTAAAAATTCATAAAAATTGAATTTCTTGAAATGGTTTCTCAATGGATAATGAGATTTTTAAGACGGAGTTTAAGTTTTTTGGTACGGAGTTCCTTTTTATCATTATATTAATTATGCTTATTGACGAATGTACTTGTATACGGAGGAAAAAGGCGGATCTTCATTGGTTGAATGAATGGTCGATGATTACAAATAAAATTTTAGATATCCGCATGTTGCATCTCCTTCAACATTGCTAGGATTCTACAAAAAGCGCCAACTTAACAAATTCGATATTTTCGTATTTTTTTTTTTCACTTTTTTGTTAGACATTTTTTACTGTAATAGTCATTGTAGAAGTTTAATTATGCGAAACATAATCAGAAATGATTTAGGTTTCCAAAAATACAAATAGATTGTAGGAGTTTAGAAACAATATTCTATTCAAGGATTTTATGCCTCCCATCAATATATTTGTAAAATATCATTACAACCGGATTATAAACAAAGCAGAATTGGTCATTAATTATGAAATAAAAAATGAAATATGTAAGTAACTATCTAATCTTTTCTACTTTTCTATTGTTTAGTATTATTTAAATTAAGTAAAATATTTTATTGTACGAGTAATTTTGGAATCTGTATTTATTATATTTTTATTTTGTTAATGAATAAATTTGACTGTATGTTGGTATAACTAAAACTAAAAAAATAAAATACATAGGCAACTATTCAAGTTTTTTTCGTCTTTATTGTTTTATATTATTTAAATTGAGTAAAATCTTTTGTTATATTAGTGATTTTGGAATTTGTATTCACTCAACTATTATATATTTTTTTAAATTTATTTATTTTATTTTTATATGAATGACTTATAATATTATATTGAAGGGAGAAAAAATAATGAAAGAAATAAAAATGAAAGGTTGAACACATGCTAGGGATGCTCGGTAGATAGCTGTTATTTTTATGAGTAATTCGGCTTTGACGAGGGCTGTTTCAATAAAACGATAATTGACTGTTTGTTTCATCAAAGCTACCCAGGCTGCTCCTTTAATTAGAGCTCTTGTAATTAAATTTTTATCTTAATAACTCGGGCTTGGGGGGGGGGGGGTAATTAGATATAATTAATTAATTCGGCTCACTCCTCCAGGTAGACTTTTCAGCTGTCTTGTTTAATTAGCCAAGGATCTGTTTGACAATTATTTTATTTTTTGCATTCATAATACTTTTTTTTTATTTCTTTATATTTTTAAATATTTTAATTATCTTAGTTTATACTTGGTTTATTATTAATTTTT
>NW_027107991.1:1117188-1135390 GCF_000696795.3 Halyomorpha halys | reverse complement strand
AAAAATAAATAAAATAATCAAATCAAAAAATAAATAAAATTTAACGAATATTAGCAAAATTAAATAATATGTGGATGGCGTTGATGACCAATGAAGTTTGGCGCCACTAAACAACCAAACAAACAAAAAATAGAATCCTTAAGCTCCAGCCATGATGAAGAGGACCAAAGTGGCTCGAAATGTTGCTGGATTATAGATTATTTATGTTTACAATTTAGTGTTCTTTCATGTCCGAAAATTATACCGTGTTAAACTTTAATTTATTATCTTAACAATAATTACTCTACCCTCGAGTTATACTAAATCGAACGATTTAAACTAAATAGTTTTACAATAATTTTTTATACCAATTTAATTTCAAACACTATTGTATAAAACAAAAATAATTTTATTGAATGAGGTCAAAAAATATATGTTTGCTCATTGTTTATGTAAAGCCCGTGCGTGTATTTCGAGCAATGGTATTTCTAGAAAAATCGTTATTATACTGATACCAAATAATAATTGATACAGTCACTACAAGGGAAAACAGTAAATTCCATTTCTAATCCGGAAGAGGTTTACTGAAGCTCTGCATAAATTTGAATATATTTCCTGGACGGCGAATATCCCAACCATTTCCTTTCGGCACAGTATTGTGTTGCACCCCACACCTGAGGAGGGAAGGGGTGCGGGTAATTAGGAACCGGAGGGACAAAGGAGCTGCCACTGCGGATTCACAAAGCGCCCATTGTTCCTAGGGAAAACAAAGGCAAGTCTAACCTGCCTGTTTTGTAGCTGCTGGGGTCGCAGTTTGTGGGGGTTTCCAATCGGGATCTGGGGTTCGGGGTCTGTCTGCATTCCAAGTGCACTCCGTCATTAGCAGCATAATGATAGCAAAATGCTGGTCGAATGTAATAATAAGAGAAATGAAACATATAATATAAATTGATAATGATTTGAATAACTAATTGGGCTAATTATAATAATTGGATTTACATAACGGTTAGTGTTAATTAAATCAAGTTACTTTTATAATTGAAGGGCTAAATGGATGAGGGGTTTATGTTACAAATAGTAAATTTTAAGAAAACAAGGTTCAACTTTTTTTTGTTAGAGCTTGTTATGATTTGAAGTGTACATAGCCCCTTTTACACTTATATATCTCAGTTATTAATTGTATTTTGAGGTTAGAGTACCTCCCACTAGCTAGATACGCAGATAACTAACCCCTTCATTCACACTAAGGATTAAAAAAATGTTACATAGCCCTTTCATCTACTTACATTCAATTCAAAGCAAAAAAAACTATCCCTACTTACGCATACACAAGCCGTTGCCACGACATATTGACTTCACAAACTTATTTTAAGTGTAAGTTAGTTGAATTACTACAATATGATCGAAACTACTGGCAATTAAAATGAAAAAAAAAAACAGAAATCAGGAGAGAAATATTTTATTTAATAAAGTTATGCTGCCCAACTGTATTTCGTATAGTTCGCTAAATACACAGCCTACTTACCCTATAGTCAGATATATATTTTTTAAATTATTATAATGTGTAGGAATAGAACAGTAAATACATTATATATAATAATAATAATAATACATTTTTTTTTGTTTTATCATTTTTTCCATATTTTCTCCCTTAATCCAATACAACTTTCCCTTTTTTAACAAACATAGAATAAAATTAAAATATAAATAATACAATAATAATATATACATATAAAAATCGTATTTTCGCATATAATTAAATTGATCGTTCATGAAATTGATCTACGCGATTTGAGTCTTTTATATTAGCTCTTACTTAACGAACGATGAACAATCCTTTTAACTTTCCTATATCCTATCCTCATCCTATCTCTAACAACAGTAGATGAGCGGGGAAACAACGAGAAAGATCGTCAAGCTGCAGTTGTTGTTATAGCGGAATTTACTATCAAACTCAACACGTCAATAGGGTATTGGATTAGCTTGAATACTTGACGAAAAAATTTGCAGTTCCTGGGCTGAAACAGAAATTTGATTAATTACAATATTCTTATTAATGTATACTAGACGAATGGTATTCATTTTGTGTACCAGGAATCAATTTTTGAAAGAATTTTTTTTTTATTCCAGAATCATATTCCAACATTTTATATATACAAATTAGTACAAGAGCCCAAGAGGAGAAAAAAGGCAGTTATCTCACCCCAATTTTTGATTACTTTAATGAAAGCAATGTATAATTACTAGTTAAAATTGATGAGTCTGCCAAGTATAGGTAGGGGCAATAAAAAATGGCGGCTGTTTCAAAACTTTGAAGAAACATTAATTTTTAATTCGGAGTTCTATATCTTAAAAACTACCAACAACACTAGAAAATCTAAGAGAACATTATTTAAAGAAGTGTAAATTTGATAAAATAGTAGTCCTAAAAGAGTTATTTACGTTTAATAGTTTTCGAGATATAGCTTTTTAAAAAGCAACATTTTATAAAAATGTTGTATGGAACGTACTAAAAGATCAGTAAGTTAGTGATTTTATTTTGAAAAATTTATATCTCAAAAACCATTTGACGTGCAGATGTAGGAGTAGTAGTTTTCATGAAATTTGCTAAAATATATTGATTTATAGTCTGTTATTTATTTCGGACAAATTTTCATTTACTAAATTTATATTTATATGTGAATATCACAAAAACTACTACCCCTACGAGAGTAAAGGTCATAAACTTCTTTATAGTCCATTATACTAGCTTTAATTTGAATGCTAATAGACATCTGCACGTCACATAGTTCCTGAGATATAGATTTCTCAAAATAAATTAACTAACTACTTATCTTTCAGTAGATTTTTAAGAAATTTTGCTTTTTAAAAAGCTATATTTCGAGAACTATTGGAAATAAATAGCTCTTTTAGGACTACTATTTTATCAAATTTACACTTCTTTAAATAATGTTCTCTTAGATTTTCTAGTGTTGTTGGTAGTTTTTAAGATATAGAACTCCGAATTAAAAATTAATGTTTCTTCAAAGTTTTGAAACAGCCGCCATTTTTTATTCCCCTTACCTATACTTGGCAGACTCATCAATTTTGACTAGTAATTATACCTAGTTTTCATTAAAGTAATCAAAAATTGGGGTGAGATGCCTTTTTTTTTCTTACCGGCTCTTGTACTAAATGTTAAATTTGTTTCTTTTGAACTATCCAGTATTTTTTAAATATTACAGTAGTTAGAATTTCACACTCAAATTT
Organism: Halyomorpha halys; assembly: GCF_000696795.3. Taxonomy (NCBI): domain Eukaryota; kingdom Metazoa; phylum Arthropoda; class Insecta; order Hemiptera; family Pentatomidae; genus Halyomorpha; species Halyomorpha halys. The sequence continues at coordinate 1,132,162 of NW_027107991.1, read as the reverse complement.
TATCTAAGGAATGCGTGGCTATAATAAAGTTGAATACAGTTGGTTTTGGAACTATCTGAATCAATAATAAACTCTTATGATTTCGGAGTTAAACACAACACATAAGATATTTCATATGGAGTCGCTAATAAACAAATTCCAAAAGCACCCACTCCCCCTCCAGGAACCAGATGCCATAACACCATTAAATACTCTCGAGAGCTAACGGACCAACTTGGCGAAATATGGGATATAGGATCCTCATCCCAGCGCTACCTGGCAACTAAATTGCCAACTTGAGCTAAAACTTAATAACTGAAAAGGTAAGGCGGTCTATTGCCCTCCTACTCGGGGATCATCCCTTACTTTCATACCCTAAACAATTCCAGCTAATCCTATTTCCATACTTGGAGTTATGGTTTAGAAGCTAGTTAAACTCCTGGGACTGTAGTAAAGCCTGTAGCAATTTACTTGAAAATGTAACTGAGAATAAAGAAAATTACCACTTCGGTGGTGGCAGCTATAAAAAAAGAGCTCCAACATATTAAAAAACATATATTCTTCTGCAAAAATGCATTTCAAAAGAATAATGAAGCAGAAGCAAAATAAAATTAAGTAAAAATCTAGAGGTTTTTTGTGACTGTTATTGGTTAATGATATAATATAATGATTTACACTTTTTTTTAAATTCTATTAAAAATGGATCTAATGATTTTGATTAAACTCTATAAATCAATATACAATTAATTGATTAACATCATGTAGGTTTCATCCTCATTGAAGCAACCTAATAGGTCTTAAATGCCGAATTAAAAGAAAAAAGTTTCTAAATTACCTTTGATTTTGCTTATTTAAAATAAATAACCATTACCTCCTGTTAGCGATAATATATAATGAATAAACATTATTAAAGAATTTTATGTATAATTAAGTCGAATCGAATCCGGCTGGTCAGAAAATTGTTTTCTGTTAAACTGTAGCCGTGAGTCAACTCTGAGGGTTCTGGAGCTCTACTAGCGACTACCCAGCCTCATAAATTGGGTACCCTTATTGGGTAAAAGTCTGGCGGTCGAGCATGATTATGATCACATCACCTCCTTGCTCAACCGTTGGTCTAGTAATAGTACGTCCTACAAAGTACTGAACCCCTGACCCTTCATGGGTTGTAGCGGTACAGATTTTATATATTTTTAAATTATATAAATTTTAAAATTATATGTGTATAATCTTTTATTGAGGTTATTTATTAGTCAAAAGTAAAAAAAAAACTATATTGAGGCAAATTCATATATATGTTCATATTTGATATTTGAAAAATAATTTCTTTAACTAATTATTAAACACTAAAATGAACTTATGTTATGTATTCAGTTCTCTTTATTAATGTTAATTTGTATTAACTTAAAATTGTCTGTTACAGTGTATTTCAAATAGCATATAACTAACTATACGACTTAAAGAATACAGGTGTATTAGGTTTAAAACAGAACTGGATAAGAGTGAAATGGAGAAAATTAGGTGTAGTATTTTATTTATTTTTGTATAATTATTAATATCCTAATCTTTGTTTCTAGTAAGTAAACAGCCTATTTATTCCTATTTCGTACTTTATCTATTTATTTTTAATGTAGATAATTGTGTCTTATGTGGTTATTTTGGGTGTTATGAGGTTTAAACACGATTTTTTGTTGAATGCCTGATTATATTATTTTTCTATAGTAATCTCAATTGTTTCTTATAGTGATAATTGATTTCGTTTGAAGTTGTTTTTTCCAGATGTATGATTTTAGGTGTTTTAAATTTGAATTTATGTCGTGTTTGCCTGGTATGTGTGGTGAGAGCAAGCTGTTTAGTCTTGTTTGTAAGGTATTATTTTTTTTATTATTAACTGTGTGGATCCCTTCACAGGGAATCTAATATATTATATTTGATTATAGTTCTAATCGTTTTTGTCTTTAGTGTTTAGTCAAGTTTGGGTGAGGTAGAATACATAATTACTAAATTTGATTACAATGGGTAACGAAATATTCACATTGAAATATAAGCCTAAACTAAATGAAGGACGAGCTTGAGCTAAGAGGAAAGATGGAACGAATATTCTTTAGGCAAAAAAAATATCAAAAAGGACATTAAAAAAAAAATGGCATCCTTAAAAATTGAGATTAATAGAAATTGACTAAAAAATTCATTAATTAAAAATTATTATTAATAACAAAATTATTATGGATTTTAAATGTATATGATAGCAAAAAGTCGGTGTAAAATATCTGTATTCTGGATAAGCCAATAAGTTTGATAGACCCTCAAATCCATATTCTTCGAGAACTTGGGAGATGAGAAGAGGACGTCTAGATTGGTAGGAGGAGTTAGATATGATATGAAGGCTCCAACTGGTCCTTTGATTGGAGGAAAATAAAAAAGATGGAGGAGCTGAGAACTGATGAAAATAAACCCGAAGCAGGGAATACAGGGTCTCTTTAATTTTCTATTCATTACATCTCAGAGCCTCACACTGCCTTCCCATGGGCAATACTAAAATTTCTAATTTAGATAAATGAGATATATTCATTAATTTTAAGTCGCTTTACTAATTGTTTTTCTCTTTTCTTCTTTGATAGTTTTTCGTTTATTTTTGTTTTGTAATAAACAAGAATATGTTTTACATTTTATTACTAATGTTTTGGTTAATTTTTTTTATATGTATCTATATGATTTACTGTAATTCATCAAAAATATTACATTTTATTATTTTTCCCCAAAGCATCAAGAAATTATCCAAAAAGAGGGTATTAATTCATTAATTGGATCTCCTAGTATGTTCATTTCGATGAAAGGATACCCAAAAAGATGGTTTATGGGAAACCAGATGGAAAACGGAAAAGAGGACGGATCAGATGGCTGGACGATGTGGAGGAGGATTTGAAGCTCTTGAAGGTTGGGAGATGGAAGGAGAAAGCAAGAGACCGTGCACATTGGTTGGCTGTTCTGGAGGAGGCCTGGGTTCTTGCAGGCAGTGCAGTGCCATAATAATAATAATAATGTTTCTACTAAGGTGCAGTTTATTATCCTAGGAGTCCAGGAACATGTATATTTATAGTATATTGTTACTATTGTTGTTTTGTACAAAACTGTTACTGTTGGTTGTTATTTCAATAATATACACATATAAATAAATAATTTAAATATTAATATAACAAAGAGTTGGCATTTATAGCTAGGACCCGACCTATCTTTTGTTAAGTTTCATTTCATTCATTACTGAAATTTTCAAAAGATATTCCCAAAGCAAGGGCAAGTCCTTTATAAAGGGGAGATTTAACTTTCCTACTAAGTAATTGTCATTGTAACTTCTTACTTTGTAATTGTAATTTTGTAATTCTGTCAATTTGTAAATTCAGTGACTAGGGTCAATTAAATGACCGAAAGACTAGTTGCCGAAACACTTAAAATAAATAAAGCGGAAATAAGTCCTTCTTATTCACCCCAGACACCCTATAATGTATAGCATACAAAACTCTCACACAACTCTTCCCTCTATCTATTCAAATTTCTGAAAATCTTCCACATAGACCTAATGACCTCCTCTAGATCTAGACTCATCCTCACCTCCTGATATTCCAGATAAATATTTATATTTAGGATAAGAGCATTGACATTCTGAATCAAGAGTTTAGAAGAAAAGTTGAATAGAGTTGTCGGAGGATAATCTTGGGACAATATGTCTACGTTCTACATAAATATGTCATAGTCACTATTTTTTCACGATAAGTAAATGAAGTATATCTTACACTATCCGGCTGACTCCATACCGTTACAGTACGGAAAAAAATGTATTCCATTGAATATTTGCTGTAGTAGGCATTGAAAAAATGCATATAGATAAATAAAATTTGAGTCATAAATTGCATATCCCTGATATGAAAGTCATCCTGCCTCCCCTCCCAATTTACGGAAACATCCTCATCACCAGGAAAACAGCCCCTACAAATTAACGTGAATCGACCCGCCGAACCCCCTCACCCCAGACTGATCGGCACCCCCAGGGTATTACCAGAGCAGCGGTGACCACCTGCGTGCCTAATATACGACCACCCGTAAAACCTGAGAACCAGTTAACTGCGACTGGAAATCTCTCCCTCCGGCTGGAAGAGATATTGTCAGCGGGTGTTGTCAAGGGGTCTCTGATACCGTAAACCCGCCAGTTCCACGTGCTGGGCCACGTGAATCTCTGCCCCTGTCCAGTTATACGGTTTCAGCACAGGTGATGCGGAAATACTTACAGGATTTATTTTTAGGTTGAAATAGATATTATAATATCAGATAACTGTAAATTAAACGGGGATCAGATGTTATGCAGTTTTTAGGGTTACTTAATATAGAATAAAAATAAATTTGTGAGTATTTATAAACATTTAGAAATATTTATTTAATAAAATAAACATAACATATAAATATATATGAATAGACAATAATTTTTTTTTGTAATTATTTAATTTTCGCTCGACGTTTTAGGGTCTTTTCTCCTTATTCAGGATTATTTATACTTTTAATATTTTGTTTAAAACATTAATGTTTTTTATACTATACTACTATTTAAACATATAAGCTATTTATAATTTATAGTAATTTAACATGGAGACATTCTATGTACACAACTAACATTATCACATAACTAGTTATGTACTGTTTCCATCTCAACCCATGTTATATGTTAAATGCAGAAGAGCTCCTAGCGGATTTTCTGGGCAACATCTTTATAACTTGGTAATCTTTATGAGATAATGAAATCTTCAACAGCTTCGTTACATCATCTTTCTTCCAACTCAGTTGTTCTTTGTTTCCTCTTCTAGTTTATTTTTGTCATTACTTTACAATTATTTTTATCTATTACTTTTTTACAACTAAAAAACTTCCAAAAGGAAAACATCACAAGCTAGGCTGGTGTGTCAAGTGACGTCATTCTGTATTTAACAGACTCTCAACTATGCTAAATGTTATTTCGTTTAAAAATGATAAAAGAAGGAAATATTTCTCAATTTAACACACTTTAACAAATTAAACTAAAGATTATGATGATCCCTAATGAATTCTCTAATAGGCTACAAAATAGAGTCGACATTAAAAACAAAATCCTATATATTTTAATATTCCACTTATACGTCTTTTTATTTTCTAATTTATCCACCTAACTTTTTTCTAAACAGATTTTATTATGAAATGATCGGGAGTCCAGTGCTAAGGACAGTTTTAATCAAACACTGCCTCTCTTTCACCACTCTTTCTCTCTCTCTCATATTAATATTTATAAATTTTATCTTTAATTTTCTATCTATTCATTTATATGTTCAATTGTTTAAGTCATTGTTAAAAATATTAAGTCATAAATTAAAAATAGTCACAGGGATAGGGCATTACATTAATTGTAATTCTTAATAATACATTTTATAGAGATAAAACTTAGAAATATACACAGATCTACAGTACCTGCTTAGCAATTACAGAAACATACAGACGGGTTTTAGATAAACAAGGTGGGGTTAAACTTAATTATGATAGTAATTCAATAACTACTGTAATAATTACAAAAGAAAATAATAAAACAAGTACTATAATAACTTTTAATATAGTCTATTTAAAGAGTGAATGGCTTCAAATTTATAAAAAAAATATATAAAGAGTAATGGTATCGCTAAAACTGAAGCATTTTATCGTTGAAAAGGGACGTTGAAAAACCGTTGGCATTATCTTGACGATAATATGTCACCTCACGCTCCTCTCGACACAGATATATATTATACGAGAGAACATTTTTATAACGATAAATTGTGCAGATAATCCAAGCGATACATCCATCCTACGTTGACAAGACTCAATACCCGCCTCAGGTGCCATTTCGAACAAAATGAAATACCGTCCCACCCACGGCCTATTAATGAATTTCCATTTTTAGCAGGACTCGTTCCACTGATGGCTAAATCTCCCAAATCCTTCCTTTTCCCAAAATTGATTTGAAAGCTTTGGCAGAGCCAAACGGTATCACAATAAAAAAAAAAACATGACTTTGGTTCAGCATTTCCCTACAGATATTGAACAAAAGGTAGTTATTGTGGAACCTGGAAACATTTCATCTCGTTGGTTTATTTTTGAAATAATCCACTATAATAAAGAAGTACAATACAAAAATATTAAAAATAATGAGCTATGGTTTAAATCATACCATACTGATTATTATAAGTGTTACTAAAATCCACGCAATAGCGTTATTAAAACTTCCTGGTCATTTCTGACATATGGGGAGTTTATAGGATATAGAGGTGACTAACCTATTTTAACCATGGAGGGAGAGAGAGAAAGACCACCATGAAATGGAAAAAAGTCCACCCCAAGGCCGAATTTGTAACGGCAAAGCCAAATCCTAAGGATACTAAGACCTGCGCCACAACCACCTGAGCAACGGACGCCCACGCATCAAACAACTATCACTCAATGGATAAAATCAATCCATATAATTTCAAAACAGATATTTCTTTATTAATCAGGATGAAAATACTTCTCCTTACTATATATTTCATATTATACTATTGCTATGTATTGACATTTTGACATGTATTGACATTCAAGGTGTTTCGTCATCTGCCCCTATACCTGGTCAGGGTATCCTCCTGCGAAGCTTTTAGCGTCCCCGGATATGAAAACATCTGTATTAAGTTTGTCACATTACCAGAGGCCCCTGAGAAAATTAGATTGGCTAACCTTTAAGTGTTCTAATAAAAATGACAGGTTTGACGAGGGATCGCAATCAAATTAAGCAGCTGCAGGCCCTTCCTGGATATGTCAAACTTTTTTACACATTCTCGGCCCTGAGGAGGGGGACGCCCAATCAGAGAGGAGATTTAAAAATAAGGCAACGCCCCAAAAGGGAAGTGGGAGAAAAATACAGAGGAAATCTAGAAGAGGAAGACTTAGAGACACTCAACAGGGAGGCTTAGACGGGGGAGGACCACAGTCAGGAGGAAGACTTAGAGGATGTACTTCGACCAGACGAAGTCGTGAGAAGAGCCACGAGACCTGGACATCCCTTATGAAACAGAAGACACCTACGACACTACATCCCAAGACATCAGCAGCTATAAGTATAAATTAACTAATAAGTAATCATGTAATAATCTATATTTTATGGCAACCCTTATCTGAATCATATGAATCATTTTATCATAATAACAAATTGTAAATAAATACTTAGTTTCTTTATGTAGTTTATATACTATTATATAACCCAATATACCACCCTTTATTATACTATATAATTATTGGTAACAACATTTTATAAATATAAAGGTATTTAATTGGTACACTGGTAAACACACAAACAGTATTTGGAAAAGAATCCAATTATAATAATAGTTTTTTAGGACTCAATTTATAATCTATTAATTTATAATTTATTAATTAACTTATTTTTGGATAATTGCCTTCAGCGATTATCCTGCCATCCCGAAAATCTCCATAGATACGTTGCACTATATATGTATTCATAATAGGTAATTAAAGTACTTGCATACTAAGGAAATACTGTTACAAGACCAACGGATGTGGAAGTAGATGATTTAGTCAGACTCACGCTAGACTACCAGATTTTTCTCCAATTAAGTGCACTTAACTTTATGAGGCTTGGTGGCCACCGCAGGGTTACTAAAACCACAGGGTTGAAGCACGGCTAAAGTGAAATAATAAATAATTGTCTGTCGGCAACTAAACCGGGTCCTTAAAGTACCACAATGGCACAACTAAGCCACGCCGCGCCGTGGTCGAAAGTGTAAAAAAACCTCCAAAATAAAATGTGTCTAATCGTAGTGATTTGTGCGGTTTTTTTAACACTCACATACCGATAAAAGAATTCACCGTAATTGATTCACACATCAAACAATATTTGTGAGGCGTAGACCTGATCCTACGGATGTTGTTTTAGCATTTGAGAAAAAATAGGTATTGACGGTTTTTTTTTTTTTACTAACAAACAAAAAATATTTCGGCCAATATGGTACCAAAAAAAGTTGGTAGTAGTAAGTACAAACTCTAGTTTTTCAAAAGTAGGTTTGCTTTTAATTATTTTTTTCTACATTGACTTCCAATTTAATACGAGAAAGATTCGAAGCACATTTTTGGAGCAACTTTTGTGTAAGTTTCATTATCGTATGAAGTCAGGGACTTTCTAGGAAGATGTAACCAAAATAAGATGAGAACAATATTCAACTAAACTACTATGAATCAAAATAACATTTTATTTATAGGAAAAAAAAATTAAAGATGGAAAAATTAAGATTTATATTTTACACCTGGAAATATCAAATTAAAAAAAAGAAATAATTAACTGTATTTCATTGAATTCAGATCTGAATAGCAAAAAAAAAAAAAATCATGAGAATTCCAGAATATTCAAACATTTAGAGGTTTTTGCACAAAAACGGCAGTTTTGGTGCTTGCCATCCAAGGTATATACGCCTTAAATAAGTAATTGGAGGTTCGTACGACTTTTCGTTTTCGTTTTTCAGGTAGGCTGTTTACATACACACAGATATTTTGCGAGGCTTGGTTATTTGAATTAAGAGGTTCTAAAAAACGTGAATTTTTATCGAAAACTTGAAAATTTTCAGTACCCAATACTTCACACTTTCTCTATAAATTTCACGTATAAGTAAGTTAAAGTAAAAACGGACGATATGTAATCAAGAATTAGTTATGTTTGTTGTTGTTACTTTTTAGCTAATTATTATTGAAGATACCCCATATTTCGTTTGTAATTGTCATTATTATATTTCAGACCTTTTCACTTATTTAAATAAATAGCTTTCAACTTTATATTTATAAAGTAATATAATATGAAGGCTGTTAAATAGCAACAAGGCCAGGAAAATCGATTCCAAGTAGAAGTACAAGAAAATAATAAATTCTCGATATAAAAGGAATACATTCAGATTCTGAGAAAAGTTTTCTGTTCGATTCAAAGGCAATGGAGGATCTGAAGGAATACGAATCTTACAGAATTATATCATTCCCGGAATTATTCGTAAAGAGGAAAAGACTTCTTTGAATTATGTATATCGCTAATATGTAGGATTCAACCGAACTAGACATTTATTCTTAATGTAATAAAATTCAACTTTAAGATATCAGATTTAATACTCAAGTAGCTAGATTTAGCTAAATTTAAACGATATATTTTTAAAATGTTTTAGTGTTTGATGTCAGTTGAGATGTAATGAAAAGTCTACGAAAAACAATTTTCATTAACACAGTATAGTTTGCTAGATAATAAATCATAATAATAAATAAAGAAATAAAAATCATACTTTTTAACACTTTGAAGACACTCTGGGTCAAATCTGACTCCCCCTCCCCGAAACTATTTTGTAAGATTTTATAGTTTAAATTTTTTCTTTATATTTTTATATTACTTCAATTTTTAAATAATTTCCAATTTTGTACATGTAGTTATTTAGTTGATCTTCATATCTATATTATTTTATTTTTTTATCCTTTTTTTTATATTACTTTTAGTATAACTTTTTTCTTGTATTTTATTTTGTACTGATTCAATATAATATTAAACCAGGCATTTTCTTCAATACTACTAATGTAGCTATATTATCTGGTATCTTCTTATATATTTTTTTTTCTGTAATTTCGTTTAATCATAACGGTTGTTTTCTTGTTTTTGTTCTTCTAAAATTCTGGATGAAACGTTGGCATTAATAAACAAATGAGTTTTGTGTTCTTCACTCAGCGCACCTCCCTCCAAATTATCTTCACTTAACACATCACCAATTTCGTTTACAAGGGGGTTCTATGATTAGATATCTGAGTTAATGGAAGCTATTCTTGTCAAAAATGTGTTGAATTTCTTATACATCTTGAATAATTGCGATATAATATTTTCTACAAGTTATCGACGATATAGGTAATCCTACACTCAGGAAGACACTATAATAAAAAATATGCCTGTAATAAATAAAGGGAAAGCTGTGTATCCTAAGAGGAACAGTAAATAAACTAATTTACCCGCTGAGGTTTATCCCAAGAGGCAGTATAAAGTTATAATCCCTCGCTGGGGGGATCAAGTTAAAACTGTTTAGGAGGGGATGGGGATGAACTGCCAGCCTTCACAGTTGGCTCCTCTGTTTGGATCTTGTTTAAGGCCCCGCCACTCTCGCCGTCTCGTCTTCATCCTCATAAATAAATGTATACTTTGTCTATCTATCTCGCTCTGTCTTCCAAAAACCTCTGAGCTGATAAATTGTTTTTTTGTTAGGTCTGAATAAATGTCTTGTTGTATCGTTTAGTAAGGTATAATTTATTGTTTTATGAGACCTAAAGAGAGTCCCACAACACAAAATATATGTTGAATCGTCTAGAAGTGAGGTAATATCTATTCTGGATTTACTTTCTTATGAAATTGTTTATTCTTATTTATTAAGATGTTGAGGTGAAAAATAAGCTTCTTTTAGAATATAATCAATAATCTTCTAAATTATATTTGTACTACGTTTCGAGTTTTACCCATCTTCAAGTAATATTATGCCTACAACAATAACAATAATTACTGTATCCATAGTTTTAGCCTATATTTTATTTTAGAGAAATTATATTGCTTAACTTGTGAACGGCTCCTTCTCCTATGTTGCTAGCCGGTGCTCCGGGTTGGCGACAAAGAGCTGACCATAAGGCAATCAGGTCGGACCTAACAAGACTATTAGCAGTCAAATTATTCAGGTAGTACCTTGGGGCAGTCCATAGCAATGGCCAACGAACCGCCCGTTCTCTTAATAACAAGAGAGCTCAAAGGTCTACGCCTCAATGGCTCAGGTCCTGGACAAACTTATTAGCATTTATTCCACAATTTGTATTCCATACCTCCCCTCACCCTCCTATTTATATGCAAATCTACAGCTATTAACTTGATAGTTTTAAACTTGGATAACTTAGTAATGGAGCGGAACATTATCTAAGGTATTCTAAAAATATATAAATATAAGTGATGTATCGGAAAAATTACAAATATGTTCATACAGCTTCCATATCGATGCTATAATAAATAATCATCATTATTAATTACAATTATCATATTAATAGATATTCATTATCGAGAAATAAAACATATTTTCATCCAAAATAGGTCAATATGTAGTTTGAATCTTTTGTACAAGGCTAAAAGAAATGCTGACATTTCAAAAAATAATTTAGCTGTGAAGAATTGCGAAGTTGAGCTTTGGGGTTTCACTAAACCGTCGAATTCCTCTCGTATCCAGTCCTCACAATTCAAAATCCTTAATACTCCTTAGGACCGCTACGTTCCGCATGTTGCCGATTTGGCAACTTCTCCTTCATTATCCCATAATTCTCCTAAACCATAATAAGGCCCATCTCGACTTACAGAGTTGAGCTTTGGGCCTCCAATAGATCATTGAATTCCTTTCGAATTCAATCCATACAATCCAAAATCCTTAATGTCTCTTACCTTGTCACAAATAAAACTCCCAATGTTGTCGATTTGGCCTGAGCCAGATATCAATCTTTTCATGATTAACTCCCTAACCACCCAAATCCACTTGTTTTTAACTGTACATTCTCTTAAATACCTGATAATCCACCTAGGTGTCTAAAAAGAAGATGGCCTTGAGATCTTCTCATATTATTGGAGTTCTATTAATGAGTGGATTCTTCACATGTCTGTATCATGCCAATGTATGGTAACCATCTAATTTACATGGGTGGTGGTGACCGTTAGGTTTTACGCCCTTAAACCCTAACAAACAACAACATAAAATTTATTTGTTGTATATATTTAATACAGCTGTAAATATTAATATTTAGAGAGCTACCATTGGGCAGTTTCTCTACATGCTTGTACCATACCATTATGATTTCCTCAAATTTACTTGATGTATTTATGTACAGTTGTAAATATCAATAAATAAATTTAAAAAAAAATATTAATAACAAAAAATTTTATGCAATTATAACCAATGGGATAGCAAAAGAAATAATGAAAAAAAAATGAATAGTTGTAATAGAAACAATACACAGGTTTACAAGAATTACACCGATTTATTTCAGCTCATATACACATTTATAGTGTTTATTTACATGAGAGGAAGATATTAAGGTGTTCATTTATGCAATAAAAAGTATTTACAAAGTTATGTCAGTTCTAAAACGTTTTACTCGAGGCAAGGACACATAGAAAAAAATATCTTCAAAGGAAAAATGTTATTTGATTTGTTGTAAATTTAACCTGACGAAATGATAGCACTAAAAAATCATGAAAAAATAGGACGTGACAGCTAAGTACATTGGGGCGAGGGTTTCGCAATTGTTGGTTTAGCACTTTGCTGATTCGATTCTTACCTAGGTCAGTCAATTTTTATTTCGCGGCGTATCTGAGGAATGAATCTTGACATTCCAACTCTGAGACAGTATAGGCCCCCAATTGAAGACTTGGGCAATAAAAAACTAATAAGTAAAATGAATTTTGTTAAATGCCCCAAAAAGATTGATATATAAATTATTGATATGAAAATTTGAATTATATAATTTTTATTTATTATGACTTTATCTTTATTTCATTTAAATTATCGTTCCACTGTCTAAAATGAAATTATTTTAGTAAAAACAAACCGGTTAGAGGTCATCAAACCTCCGCTCGTTAAGTAATTTGATATTAATTTACATTTATTTGTGGCGGTGGGGAGGTGGTGAAACGTTAGGGTCACGCGACCGGTTTCGTGTCCAGGCCGATTAAGGTCCCAGGGATTTGGACAATAACTGTCCCCTCGTGATAATGGGCCATTATCAACATGGCTTAGTTTTATTTATTTATTTCTATCATTAGTGAACCATTACCAAAAAATATTGACATTTGACAGAGGACAAAGATAGAAATGTAGTATTTGAGAATCAAATATTTATAAAATTAAAAAAAAAATAAATAAAACTCTTTCACAACTGGAAAGAGTTTTTATTATTTTTTCCTTTAAACCATTTTTAGAATGCTAAAATGCTTTTAATTATTTATTAATGGCTTAAAAGGCTATATTAAAATGATTTAAATTAAAGTATTTGAGGTTTTCAAGTTAAAGTTCATCAAATATTAATTAAAGTTTTACCAACTTTATGAATTATTAAAAATAAACTTTCATCTAGCTCAAAATCTTGAAAGGATTAAGTATTATGCGTTTGAATATAAAATTAACTATAAAACAGATAACAGAAATTTTAATTATTTTATAATGGTACCATAAATGTTTGAGGTCGATTAAAAATACATTGCTTAATATTAAATATAATTGGCACATGATCAGATCTCTGACATCTGAATTTCTTTTTATATTGTAACGCACATCCATTAATGTTTAATTATTTTTATATAGGACTGAAAATATAATGAACAATTTAAATATAGGACAAATTCAGTTTTAGACATTCTAAAGTATTTGTTAAGAACTTTTAATTATTAAACTGTAATATAGATACGAAAAATAGCTAAAAGATAAAAATGAATTATTTTTGCAATTCTTAGAAATATACGTAACGGAATAATCACATTCTACTAACTTTATTGACTCGTACACATAAATGTTAATTTAGGTTATTACGTTAATGTTTTAGGTTATTTAATTTATGCACATGGAAGTTTATTTCACTAGATTTATGAAAAATAATTACAATTACTTTATAGTTGTAAAAGAGAGAGAAAAAAATTTTTCTTTGAGATTGGGTTAATCAAGAGGAACGAAGCGCCTTCCATATGCCAGATGCAACACGTACTGCATGAGCACTACACCCCCTAGGCTAGGCAATAGCTCCTATTAGTTTCTCAGTGGCAACAGTTTTCATGATCTAATTTCTCTTTCATGGAAAATATAGCCTAGTTTTAGTAACTTTAAGCCTCGGTTTCACGCCGTAAAATTTTTTTTATTAACTCATGTGGCATTGATTAAACGTTAATTTAGGTTGTGAAGTTATATTAAAAAGATAAGTTGCAATCAAAAACAAGGGAAGATTTCCCTTCATAAATATTTCGGATAAGTATATATTTTATGCTTATGTGTATATATTATACATGCATGTTAAAAGAGAGATTTAATGAGAAAATTCAACACCTTTTACATCAATATTTTGTTTAATAAAATAGACCATTTTATCATCCACTATCAATGAAACATCAGTGTTCAATATATCTATAATGCCATTTCGAATAATCTTAAGCCAGAAGAAGGAGATCAAGAATACGTGAAAGGATTTTTCTTACTCGACTTTTATTAATTATTGAACTTTAACGTATCCTTTAATACAAACTTAATAATAGAGAAGTATATAAAAAATATTAAATACTAATAATACTTTTTTTGTAAACATACTTGTATACTATATTAGAAAATATCACATCCCTAAGCATTAATAAAAATTAGTGAACTAAAAGTCTCTATAACATTGATCAACTGAAAGTTATGTTACAGAATAATTTTCAATTATGTTTTTATTTATTGAAATGTATTTTTTTTTAAAGAACTTGAATAATTATACTTTTTGTATTTATTACTTTTATTTTAATGTAATTATTTTGTTTTATGCCCGTATTTATATCCTTGTATCTGTGTACGTGTGTGAGAAATGTTTTGCTGATAAAATATTACCTATATGTGAAGTTATGTATGATTTTTATGTATATACAAATTGTTAATTTTTTCAAATTTTTTAATAATTATACTATAGATACTTGATTTTTTATCTTATATTTGTCATAAGAAAAAATGTATTGATTTAAGAGAGAAACTATGTTAGGAGTAGGAGTATTCCAAAGATAATACCGTAGACATCGGTTACTTTCTTTACTAAGTTCATTCTAAGATTTCTAAGAGTTTTATAAAGCCATTAGAGTTACAAATTAGCTACAGTCTACAATGCATTCAATGGGATACTTTACAAAAAAAATAAT
>NW_027107991.1:1113275-1117138 GCF_000696795.3 Halyomorpha halys | reverse complement strand
ATTATAAGTTTCAACAAAAAATAGTTGTTTCAGTCATAAATATGCTGTGTATGTAGCAACCCACTGCAGCACAACTTTTTTTATAAACTGATCGTCTCTCTTTTACTAAAAATATAATATTTAGAGAAATAATAATTTCAGCTTGAGAAATAAATCAGCCCAAAGACTTCACTAATTTTTTTCACAGAATAAAAAAGAAGTAAGGATTGTACTAAATCATAAAAAGGGCATTGTAAGAAGGATTGCTGAAATTATAGCCATCTCCACTTTCTCTGTCCTAGGGCGAAAAAAGAATTACAGAGACTACCCGCTCAACTTTGAAAGCTCTTTTCCTTCGGTTTTTTTTCTTACAGGTTTCCTGAGGCGAGTTTTCCATAAAGGGGTAATTTTCTCGAGATAGTAGAAAATTTCCAAAGGGCGAAGGCCTGTGGGAGGGAGGCCCTTTGGGTTATTTAATTAAAATGGGCTTCGGTTAATTAACAGAACTCATGATTAATTACTTGTCAGCATTTAGCAAAGTTCATAGTCCTCGATTGAGGGCTTTTAAGGTTTCCTTTGAAGATTCTTCGCACAAGTAGCCATCTCAGAAGAGTGAAAAACTCTGTTAAAAGTCAAATTAAACGGTCTTCAGTGTCAGAATCATTTAATCAATTTATATTTAAACAATTAATGCCCAGAGTTATGTTCTATTATAGAAGGACACACTTGCGGTTTGTAACACTATAAAAAGAGTAAAATATTAAATTCCTCTTGTATCCAATTCTTACAATCCAAAGAGCAGTTTAAAATCCCTAAAGCTTCTTACTTTGTCACAAATAAAATTCTCAATTGTTTAAATAAATAAATTTTATCTAATTTTAGTCTCAGAACAACTTTTATTTCTTTATAAGTCCGACGTTTCGGCCAATTCAAAGGTTCAAAGAAGGTAACAAATATTGTTGTGATAAATTATACTAGAGAAGGTCGACTGTGATAAAAAGGTTATATTTTTATTTAATGTGAACAATTGGCTAATTAAGTAATTAGACATAATATAGGAATTGCTTATTAACAAAATTATATGATTCCTTAATGTTTTAACGTCTAATAGCGTGATTTGTGGAATGATATTAAATTAATGACATGGGCAGAATAGTATTAAGGTATGATAATTTATTAATAATATTGTAATTTGTTTAAAATTGTTATAGATTATATGTATAATAAAAGCTGTTTGTGATGTCCTTGAGCATGACCGAATTGGCTTATAATGCCACAAGGCAATCAAAGGGAGAAGACTCAGTAAAGTATATATAACACATTTCATGTATAATGGAGTACTAATTTTATTTTAATAAATTTCGCACGTTCGTAATACTTACCCTTATCACATATTCCATACATACACGAGTGAAAATGAAAAAGGGTGTAAATCGAGTTATAAACACAACTTACTTATATCTTCAAAATTGCTTCATTGTTAGTTATTTATCAAAATTTATTTATAAATTCCCCTCTTATACTATGAATGATTCCGGTAAGCTTAAAAGAAGTTATATAAAGCAATAAATAAATTAGTAAAACATGGGAGCTAGCGAACTCAGTGTAATGAACAGATATGACAAAGGATTGGGAACATTAATGTGATTAGGGGCGCTACTAATGGAAGTAATTTTCAATAATGAGGGCTATGCTAGCTGAATCTCGATACTATAAATTGTTTCAAATTTAAATTGCAACCCCGGGGCAGTTAAACCAATTATTGATGAAAACAGGTATCCAATTACTTTAATAATTATCTCTAGCGGACAAATTCAATTATCCCCTCCCCCTGCCTGTAGTTGGGGGGAACACGACTTAATTCAGGTAGCGACTTTTAATACCTAGACATAACTCGTCATAAATTTTATTCTGAATCTAATTATTAAGTTTTCTTATAACAACATTTATTAGTTTTGTAACGATCTTTTTTATATTGTCGGCACAAACATTTAAATTATTATTATTAGAAAACAATGTATATACTTAATCCTTGCTATGGCCTAATGAAGTGATTTCCAAGGTCTGAGGCGGGTAGCATACACCAAAATTTAGATCTAGATTTAAACTTATAAAAGCCAAAAAGAAAATAATAATAATAATGAACCCGAAGGTTCGATACCGATACCACCAAACGTTCTCTGCATACATCTTTCCAGTGATGCCATTCCAAACCCCATTCTACTAAATCAGTTTTAACGCAATCCTCCCATCTACGTTTTGGTCTACCCCTCGGACGTTTACCCGTTGGTTCAGTTTTTATTAACATTTGAGAGATCCGCTCGTTACTAATCCCTACAACCTTACACGCCCATCTTATACACCACAATGCAATAACGTGAATTATATTTACCGCATGTAGACCCCCAATTTCTCATGGCGCAAATTGAAAAAGAAAATAATAAATAGTAAAACTCTACTGAAAAAACAACTATTATGTTTCAAAAATTAAGATATGAGAATAATAGAATTTAATGTTATAATTTAGGGTCGAATGATTGAAACCCGTCCATACCCTAGAAGAATGATATCAACATCAAGTCTTTCTTTCAATAAAAGCCACTGTTTTTGGCCGATAATGACAAAGATGAAAACTTGCTGACTTGGTAGATTTATTAGGAATACAGGAAGGAGAGACAATTCTTGCCAAGTAACGACGACGAGATGGATGTCGTTGAACGCGTTTTTTTTATTTGAGTTAACATTTATCAGGCGCAGTTACACCCTTGTCTCCCCTTCCTATCCACCTCTCTCATCAAAGCATCTCACAAACTTGAGAATTATATCAATGAAATCGGTCACTGGTGCAATACAATCAAGTAATAGCTGAATGTAGATAAAACTAAAGCCATCCTCATCAGATCCAAACTATTCTTACGCTATCTTCTTTTCATTATTTTTTTTTCTCAGTCCCATTCAACTTCATATCACTGTTGAAAATATCGCAGTCACCTTCGGCCAACAGCGATCCAAGAGTAAGCATAGATCCAAAATATCCATAAAAGTCCATCAAGTTCCATGGATTCCGCAAGTCCTCGACTTACTTTTCTTCTCTCCTATTTCCCCTGATTTTGATTACGGTTGCCTCGTTCTATAAGATTTGTTTTTAGGGTTCCCAAACGCACTCATATCTCTGGCTATTATACTGAATTACAGAGGTTCTTTCCTTCTCTCAGACGGCAATATTTATTTGTTTTTTTCCTATTCCAATCCTTAAGAAATAATATATCTTCCTATATCACTCAACTTCTTACCTTGTTTTCTTCTACCCTTTTCTTGAACACCAGAATCCAACCAATCGATATCAATCCTCCATCATATAGAACTGCTTCTTTTGATCCTTTATTCGCCTTCTAAACCCTGAATCTTCCGATGAAATATAACTACTTTATACTCCAAGACAATACGCTAGACCATAAGCAATCATTTATGTTTTAGTTCTTAAGGTCCCAAAATAAAGACTATTTTCCATTTTAGTTTTCTGACAAGGGAGAGGCCTTCCTCAATTTAGAAATAAAACTGCTTTAGTTTGATTGCTTATCAACTAAGTATTTACACTGAAATCTTAAAAGATGGTAGTATCTAGGAGAGAAAATAGAAATCGGAAAGTAAAGCGACTTTGTAGTGGATTTATTTTATCTAGGGATGTTGGATTCTATCAATAATATGTAACGAGAGATTCAATATCGAATTATATCAGTCAATAGACGCTATTATAGATCACAGAAGCTTCAAAAGAAGCAAATCTCTTTGTGGAAAGACCAAGATACAAATATATAAGCAGAGCGAAATCAAATATATTGTATGTAACTCAAATATACCAGGGCATTCAAAAAGTCCTGTCG
>NW_027107991.1:1107506-1112165 GCF_000696795.3 Halyomorpha halys | reverse complement strand
TTTGATGAATAAAGGTGATTATTTGAAAATATTTATTTATTTATAATTTCCCCCCAAAAAAACGACAGGAGAATGACCTGGTATAAACAGAGCAAGATAAAATATATAGTTTGTAACTCAAATATATAAGAAAACAGACATATATTCTAATAGGTATAACATGACAGGTATAATAAATAATACAAAATTTGTGCTGAAAACAAGCAATCAAATATTAGTGTAATATATTAATTATAGATTCTAATTTTTGTGTTTTTGTGCGATTTATTTTTACTAAATTTAAAATTACTGTCACTTATAATAAAAAATATAGTTTCATACACACTTTCACGTATATAGTATATTTATATTGTAGCACATTACATGAATTACAATAATTGGTAAGTATTTATGAAATTTTTAGAAATTAAGGTGGTGCAACAATTTCTTAAAACAGAAAGTGAGGTTGAAATAAAAAAAGTTTGGAGAGAACTTTCCTAATGATTTTCTAAAAGTGGTTAATGCAACGGACATTCCGTCTTACTTATTAGTGAGGAGGTGGCTTTGAAAACTATTGGATGGTTCAACTCCATATAAGGTAAATGAAATGGAGGCATTTAATTAAAAATATATTTAAATTTACACAATAAATATATAAACTCTCCATCTTATAATACAGAGGCATTCTTTAAAAAAGTCAAATCATATAAATAAACGTAAAAAAATTACGAATAACTGTGCTTTAAGTGTGGAATATAATGTCAAACAAATAATATAACTGAAAAAAATATAGTTAGGGTAGCTAATACATTATAGGATATAATAACAATGATTGTAAAAGAAGTAAACAAAGAATATTAAAAAAAATAGATAAAAAATAAAAATAAAATAATAATAAATAAATAAAAAATAAAAATAAAGAAATAAAGAAATAATAAAAAAAAAATGATAAAAATATTAATAAATAAATAAGAAAAATAATTAGACAATGATAACAACTGTTGTTATTTACATATCGTGAAAAAAATAATTTATCTACACTGATATTATTAATAGTAAAGATAACAGGAGTAACATGAACAAAATGTTCTTTTACAACTATTTTTTTTTTTTTACCGCAACCCTGAGCATATTCTTATATTTAAATAATATAACTATTCAGGCAATACTAAGAATAATTTTCTATATATCGATAGTATAAATATTCTGTAGATCGATTTAGTTTTGACTCATTTTATTTTATTGTTATATACAATAGTGATTTTCCATCCAGACATAGATAAAATAATATTTGTCTATAGAAGCCTTGATGGAAATACTTCTCAAAAGCCCCTTCCGCAGGGCTCAGGTACCTGCTATTATAAAGTTAGCTGTTCTAATAAAACTAATAAAGGCTTTTGTTTCCTCGGGAACAAGAGAGCACCAAGTCGTAACGAAGTCCCCTCAGAATGGAAGATCTACTTAAACCCGGATTAACAGAAATCTTTACAATATCCAGAGACTAATTAATAAATTCGTAGAAATATCCGGGAGGATCCTTGGAGAAGATTTCCACTGCCTTTATAAGTGGAAAATTACGAGATGTTTATATTGTGGAAATTAAAAGCCATGATGATGTTGGCGAAGGCAATATTTAACTTCTTCTGAGACAGTGGCGACTCGTTAAGTAAACCTATCTTCTTGTAATTACCTCTTCTTCTCCTTCTTCGTTATTTGTATTAATTTCTCTTTATCTTAATTAGCTTAGTTCTAATTCCCTCATTTGCAGCAGTCCATTTTAAAATAAAGGTTTGTGTTCAACATTTATCTATGTACAGTTGTCTGAGCTCTTCGACCGTTCAGGTTATTTTTGCTATGTATTGATTTTTAACAAAAGACAATAAAATGTTACAAGAACTTTTTTTTTTAAATATAAAAAAGATTTTTGTGGCATTTTTTTTTTTTATTGTTTAAGATTTCTGCTAAATTGGTCACCAGTCCAACTCCATTCCATCCTGTTTCCTGTCGCTTGATTGATTATATGTTTTCGTTAAACTTAGGTTCAATCCTGGGAATAAATTCCTGTCTACTTAACATAAGATAGCATGTACCGATGCATTTGAGAATAGAAGTACATTTATAGCTCTAATAAAATTTATTTGTCTCTAATATATTCTCTTCCACTCTCTTTTACACATTGTGACTGAGTGAAAGTACGGAACACATTGGTTGATAAATTGATAGACCTTTATCAGTGGGGTAACATAACCCTACTCTCCTTCAAAACAAAAATCAAAAAAGAAGGTTTGCGTTAAGGTTAGTAGGAATGTCCGCCATTTTAATTGAATCTGAAGGTAACTGTCACGCCCTACTCCACTGCCACGCCCCTTAAAGGCACGTAAGGCCCACCATTTTCGCTTCACTTTCTCTTTCCCCTAATTTCCTCTATTGTACTTCTTCTAAGATCTCTATGAGTAAGATAGTAACCTTCCAATATTTTTTTTCGTTAGTATAAACTGTATAGTTTTGTTTTAGGAACGTTTTTTATCCACTTTAAGTCTCAAACTGTTTGTTTCCATTCTTTTGTAGTGTTTCTGAATCAGTATTACTACTGTTATTCTTCCGTTACTAAGTTATTATTTCACTTGAGAAAGATTTTGCTTGGCACGTGCAGTATAGTTTTTTTACTGTAAAATTGCACGTAGAGTTTCCCCGCTCCTTTAGCATGTTTTTATGTATTCCTGTTAAAAACCTTACTATTGTCATAGCTCGAAAATAATTGTCTGCAGTTTCTCCACTATGATTATATACTGGGCATATGAACCAGTTCCTTCATTTTTTATAACTACTTTCTTCTGGAATATCTGGAACGTACATGTCACGAATGGATTCCTCTTATCATTTACCCAAGCTTGCCTGTCCTTTGTGCCTAGCAGCCATCGGAGCTGGAATGATTGGATTGAAGGCCTATAATAACCAAACAGGATATAGGGCTGGCCCAATGAGGGTATTAGGAGAGGCATTGTTGGCCCAGGACCTGCAAGAGGTGGCTCAGGATAATTGTTGCCATTCTTTACTCCTTCCTCTAATCCAGGACCTCCTATCGCTCCTCAGGCCCCCCTCACAATTTCCCATTAGAAAAGATTTTCCGCTCCGTTTGTTTCCGATCTGATCTTCTGCCCGCCAAATCCAGACCTCTTTCATTCTATTGACCGGTAGGACCCATCCCATTTCTTCATATACTGGAGGTTCCGCTTCATCGAAAACAATTTTCTATCTGTCGCAGGGGAAGGACACAAAGACCTTATCTCCGAGATATTTCAAATTTCTGCCTCCTACCGTAGCAATAGAATTTTCGGGATTTTTTTATCTAGTAAATGCCCATACGATATAGATAGTTTTTGTATTGATAGACTTTAAAGATGCAGATACTTTTCAATGTATCACTAAACACATATTATAAATAAATAACTTAAAAAATATAATATAGCATTTCTATTAATTTACATTCCACTTTTAAAAACAAATTGATAGCGATAACTTCAACACTAAAAAGTAATATAAAACTGGAGATATTTTTCAAACAGTATTATTCAATCCATGAAAACAAAATACTCCGTATTATGAATTCCATTCTTCTTTGAAAAGAATTTAATATCACAACATTTTTTGTTAAATTTAGTAATTATTATGAAAAGAACTTTTTTTTACTTTCAACAAATCAATATAAATTATTTAATTAATAGGTATGCTCAAAACTCTTATATTGATTAAAGATATTTGATTCCTAAGTAAGATGCAAAATTTCCAGGAGTTATTATTGGTTTGAATAAATAAAGTTTTTTATTTTATTTTATATTCTGTGTGTTTTAGTGCTTAATAATCAGCTATGGAAATTAATTTTTTTAAAGAATTATAAAACTAGGATATGTAATAATAATAATAATAATAATCTTTATTTATTCTGGGATTAATCATATTAGAATAATATACAGGCGTCAAAATTAGGCTTTACGTATGTCATTTTATTGTGATCTTGAGGTCACATGGTTATTTATATCAATAATAAATAACCATATTTTGTCAAAATGTTGACGTTTCATATTCATATACAGTGAAAAAATCTCTATTTTTAATCTGTATATTTTAGTGATACTTAGTGATTTTTTTTCGTACTATGCAGCATAGTATAAATAATAATTATAACATATGCATATGAGAACAATAAAATATCAAAACATTACAAAAATATAGTTGTCTATTATTTAATAAACCTCAAGGTCCTCAAAAATTTACGAGTATATCATTAACTGTGAGGAAAAAAGTTATCAATGGATATTATTATTTAAATAAAATAATTTGTATCCCAGTTATGTTTTAAACGTTCTTTATTATTACTTTAAATTTCCGACGTTTAAAGTCAAATTTATTCAAATCAATTAAAGAAACTCTTGTAATTAATTAATAAATTAACATAATTCGGTATTGTTTTATTGCTTCATAGGTTTATTTGACTAAATGTATTGACCTGAGCAGAATAGCCTGCAAAAAGCTTTTAATTGTTGGATGTGAAGTGTAAATTTATATTTAAGGTCCATTCCTGACAAACCTCAGAGGTGCTTGAAAAGGGGATGGCCACGAAAACTGCTAATGAAACTCCATTTTAACTAAGATCAAATTTACTGAATGTATTATAATATA
>NW_027107991.1:1079848-1107446 GCF_000696795.3 Halyomorpha halys | reverse complement strand
ATAATGTAATATAAAGTTGTAAATTTCAATAAAAAAAATATTTAAGGTATCCTAATTTATTAATAATAATGCTATTCGTTAAAATTGTTAGAAATGGATATATAAAAAAGCTGATATTTAATAGATTGTCCTTATAATATGTTTATATATCTCTTGAGGATGTCCGAATTGGCCGAAACGTTAAGCATTTAAAGTTATAAAGAATATTAGAACATAACTAAGATACAAATTATTTTATTTAAAAAATAAAACCAGTCTCAAAGAAGTGAGAAGATTATATTTAATATATATAATACATTAGTAGATATATTGATAAGTGAGGATTAAGGTTGAATCATATAAACCCGCTGAAAGGAGCGTAAATACGGCGGTGACCCAATCGGACTAAATGCAGAGCATACGGCTTAGCTTAGCAAGCTTTCGAAAGCAGTTAGCTACTCTTCAATAGGGCTCTGCTTGAAAGCCACTAATGTAATTACTTCATTTGCTTACTCCGTTTCCAGGAACTCTTTTGCTGATGTGATTTGTTTCCATTCTAAAGACTACAGTTCAGGTAGAAACAGAATGGTTAAACAGCTTAGTTGCCGTTATCCACGTTACTTCAATGCATAATTAAAATAATTAAACAACATTAGTTAAATCAAATATAATGTTTATCTTCAATATTATTTTAAATTTTTATTTGTTTTCTTACATTAAATAAATTTATGTAAGAAACAAATTGAAAGTGTTCACGATTTCCGAGATGCCAGTATTATTAGTATTAAACGCTTGTTTACCGAATTATGCATTTTATGCAAGAATATTAAATTAAGCTTATTCAATATTCAAGGAGATTTTTTTTTAATCGATACAGCCCACAGAAATATAAATGACTCGATAGTAAATTAGTAAGGTTAAAAAAAAGAAAATTAAAGATGAGGTCAACAGAATATTTATACGAGCATCTTTATTAATAATTACTCCCAGTTGCCGACAGTTAAAGGAGCAGTGACCTACAACCTGGGAAACCCAACCCCAACCCGAAGACTGAAGCCCAGACTGCTGCAGGACATTCAGTTATATATTTAATAAATATAAAATTAATTCATAGTCACTACCTCTATTTTACTTTTTATTATTACTCATTTTATTTATTCATTTTTTTTTTTATTTTCTTCTTTCGTCCCTATTTCAAATTAACTTGTTTCTTTTTACTATTAGAGGGCCATTGTTTGTTTTATTTAAGTGTACCAATATCATTATTTTTTGTTAATTATTTTACTTTCCTCTTTTATTAAGAAACATTATTATTATCTATCTATTTATTTTTTTTCTTCTTTTAATAATAACATTGAATATAGTTAGGGGTGTCTTTTGTACGAGACTATACCCCCCCCCTCTCATAATCAACTGTTTAAAAAAATATATATAATATAACGGTTATATCAACCATGTAAGGCCCACCAGGCCGATCTAGTATAAAATAAAATATATATATATAGTAATAAACAAGGATATTTATTAGAAATATTTAAAACTTAAATAGTGGCCTCAGATATTTCTAGGCCCGGCTTTAAGAAATCTTTGAAGGGGAGAATACAAGCAGCGTCATTATTTAACAGCACATATTTAAATTTTCATCCTCAATTAGCGAGACAATGGAGACGAAAGCGCATCATAAATTTAGGCTGAGGAAGGAGAAGACAAGCCCGGAGCCAGTATATTGTCCATAGAAAAGGTAGATATAATAGGCCATAATTAAAATTTGACTGCAGGGCTAAATGCTGGCCTTGGAGGGGTTTTGCCTAGCCTTTTGAAAAAATTATATACATTATCTTTCGGGTGACAAAAGTATCCCAACTCCTCTCCCCTTTTACAAAAGAGTGGCCATTAGTCTTGGGACAAAGGTTTTTTTTCTAATTTCAAAATTACCCTTTCTGGTCTGCGTTTGTCACTCCACCCCTGGATTTTTCCCCTTGTATGCTCTTTCTCCGAACTTTGTTGGCGCCCTATGTTGTGGTTCCTAATCTAAAATTCTAATCATAAATAAAACGTACATTCTACAACATAATAGTAGCTAGTTTAAAACTATATGAATTTTAATCACTTATACCTACTAACCCATCCCAAAGCTAGAAAATATATCACATTATCACTAGGTTTGTTCCATTATAGGCGTAACCCCAGGTAAATTGATGCCAGTTCTACAGTTAATGAATTACATTCTGGGGGAAGAGCTGTTTCCACTATTATTGCTGCGGCTCCAGCACCACTATCACTGTTGGAACCATCAGTGTATATGAGGGAATGTTCAGTTTGTTTACTTAGAAATTCGTAAAATTATGGCCTTGTGATGCTATTGTGTCTTGATTGGTGATATAATTTGTAACAAATATTGATATAAGGAATGTGCCATGGCGGGAATTTTAATCTGATGAAAAATTGAATCAGTTGAAATTTGGAATCATTTTCAAAAGAGGACATTATCAGTAGCCGCAGTTCATTCTCAACTATCATATTAATAGGGTAGGCACTGTTGCCGTTTTTTATAATAACTCATCGTGATTAATCAAGCAGTTTGTAATATTCCATAAATTTTTTT
Organism: Halyomorpha halys; assembly: GCF_000696795.3. Taxonomy (NCBI): domain Eukaryota; kingdom Metazoa; phylum Arthropoda; class Insecta; order Hemiptera; family Pentatomidae; genus Halyomorpha; species Halyomorpha halys. The sequence goes on along the minus strand of NW_027107991.1, from coordinate 1,104,862 downwards.
CGACTCGGTCATATGTTTTGACTATAAATCTACTTTCAAAATATTACAAAATACATTTTCAACACACCTGTTATTAATAGAGTTGAAGCAGTTTTTGAAAATATTGAACAACGAGGTGTACGGTCTTGTTTTTATGAATACCAGCTAATTGTGGGATCGCCGGGGATGAAAAGGCAGATTCGCAAGCTATAAAGTTACATCAAATCATAACATCACCAACCACCAAATAAACCATGTCTTTGGTCAAGAAGATAATGGCTAGAGTGGCAAGATGAATGGTTTAGTCAATTTATGATTGGTGCATCAGGCAGAAAAATTCAAGAAATTATAAGCTGTCACGAAGAGATGTTGTTCCAACCGGTCTCGGGATAGAGCTTTCTCTTCTCAGTCACGGACATCATCAAAATGACGCTACCGAGGAAGCGATCTAAGTTGTAGGAACATTCTAACTGAATATGTATCTCATTAGTCACAGGAGTTCTCTATAGATTTACAGGACTTATTAAAAGAGAAACCAAATAACTTTAAAAGTTATAGTTTCTAACCTTGCATCCTCTTCCATTCCTGACAATCCTCCGAGGCGCCTGAAAAGAAGATGGCCACAAGACCAGCTAATATAAAATGTCATTAGAGTGCTACCAATGGGTAGTTGCTCTACACGCCTGTAACACTCCATTTTAACTAAGATCATATTTACTAAATGTATTATGTAATATACGGTTGTAAATTTCAATAAAGAAATTTTAAAAAAATAGTATAATTTTGCTGCTTAATTTGATTGGTGTAACACCTAACAATTTTTTTTTTTTTTTGTAAGAATTGCAGAGATTGTTCCACAGTTATCCTAAAACAAAAATCAGGCTATATTTTGGCATTAATATAACGCTTTAAGCTTATTTGTCAAAATCAAAGTAGGAACACATATCATTAACACGAGGTTCTATTGTCCTGCTCCGAGCTACACGCGTTGGTGACGGACTGTGCCGCACGTGTAAGGAGCAGGATAAAGCCCGGAGATTATGTCAGGAGCAGATATCTGTCCTCTACCGGAGCTCGTAACTTACAGGTGCTGGGAGAACAATACCATTGCGGCTCGTAAATAATTTCCTCCTGGTGGCTATAGCTTTCTCTCACAACTACGGAATTAGGAAAAATTATTATCCCCCGTTTATTGTTCGTTCTGAGTAGATGATCCAGGCTGAGCTCATTGTTGATTATACATTTCGTATCTATTGGATCGTCAAGTTTGATTCAGGGTCGGACTTTGAAATTTGAAGTTTACTTAATCAAGAGTTCTATTCAATCGATAAGACGGACTTTGAAACAATCCAGGAGCCTAACCGAACGGCGAGACGAATTAATAGCAATTAAAGTTTGAAGCTGAAATAAGATATAAATTATACTAATAACTATGAATAATCCAATGATTTAAATTATCTTTGGCCATGACATGAAAAAAAGGGCCAAACATGGTTGTATCAGACGCCATGAACTCACATATTCAGATAACAGTACAGTACAGTGGAATCTAAGTATAACCTAATTCAATATAACGAATTCCTCCATTTAAATATATATTTTTAATCCTCTTGATAAGGCCTATCTGGACATACTAAGCTTTGAAGCTCGAGTAAACTTTCAAATTTCTCTCATAAACAATCCTTATAATCCAAAATCCTTCGTAAAATCATTCATAAAGACCTCAACGTTCCATATGTAACCAATCTAGCCCGAACCAGATATCAATCATTCCATTATAAACTCCTTAAACAACCAAACCCACTGGTGTCTAACCTTGCTTCCTCTCCCTCGAGACCTTCCAATTTTCTCTACATGCCTGTGCTTTACCATTATGATTTAAAATCAAATTTACTAGATGTATTTTCATGTAAAACCAGTTGTAATTCTCGATAAGGGAATAAAATAAAATCGACTTGATCTATATGTATCTTTTTTTTCATCTCATATTATTATTTAATGTTGTTTAACCTAATGGCTAAGGTAGTCAGACGAGGATTCTTAGGGAACCAAGTGTCCCAGAATAAACTGCATTTCGTGTTCACTTTATTCCGAATTGGCCATACGATTCAATGAAAAATAAAAACACTCCAAACATCGATGTGACAAATCTAAATTCTTCCAAGAAAAAATAATTTACTTTTGTTGCCGCTCATTTATGTGCCTATTAAAAGACCTATCTGGTCTACCGGAGTTGAGCTCTAGAGCTCCACTATACCATCGAATTCCAGTCCTTAAAATTTAAAATCCTTCGTAAAATAATGTTCATCACACATTATAGCCATCCATCGCGACGTTAATGTTCTGTACATAACCAATCTACCCCGAACAAGATATCAATCCTTCCCCTATAAACTCCCTAACCATACAAACCCACATTTTTCTAACCTAGATTCTCCTTCATTTTCCGGTAATCCTTCTAGGCGTCTGAAAACAAGATGGCCTTGAGATCTTCTCCTCTAGAAATGTAATTGGAGTTAGATTAGCTAGATTCACCACCTGTGTGTATCATGGCAGTGTATTACTAACATCATATTTATTTGAATATATTTTAATACAGTTATAATATCAATAAATAAATATTAAAAACTAAAACAAACAAAAAACAACTTTGTTACCGAATTTTTGAATCTCATTTAAATCGGTAAAATGAAGTCTACATAGCAAATAGTACCTGCTAACTATTACTTCAGTATAATGAATGAATGTATCTTGACATGAATCCCCTTCTCCAACTTTACTCCCTGCTCTTTCTCAGTAATGTTTACATTGTAACTAATTTTTATTGTTTATTTATTTATTTTGTTATTTTATACTACTTTTCATAATTTTCGAAGACAGTTTAATAACGCGACATGTGACTTTTATAGTATTAACCTAGTACACAACGCTTCTAGATATGTTTATATATTAAAATATTACCCTAAACATTTTTTAAAGTCTCTTTTGCCTATCGAAAAAAAAGGAAATTAGAATATTTTGTTTAAAAATAATATCTTTATTTTCTGAAATTATCGAGTAAACAGGTCCATTTCACGAAGGAGCCCGAAATTGTTCTTCAAAGTATTTTAAATTTATCTTATACTTAAATAAATAAAGGAAATACTTTCAGGCTGGATCATCCTGTGATGTTTTCGAGATTCAGCCATTAAAGGGGGGTATAAAAGCAGAGAATTTTTCATTAAATCCAGAATCCCATTTAAAATCTCCATTATTTTTTAATTTCCTCACCCTTTATGATTTAAGGGCTGGTTAGGTCGGTGTAGAGCTATATAGAGAAAATTTATTTTAGCTGAGGTGCGGTGAACATTTTTTGAGAAATTAAAAATACGAGGGATCGAGCTGAGAAGGGAGGGGTAGTAGCAAATGGGGTGGATAATTATGATGAAAATGTTTCGAAATTATTATTGCGCGAAATTCTAACTCTTCGGGGGTGAGGCTAGTTACCTGGAAACTGGAACCAGCCTCTATAAACAATCTTTTTTTCTCCCACTTTATTTTCTTTTTATACAGAGAATGTCGTTCTAAATCATTTTCTCTTTTCCTTTTGTTTTTCCTTAATTTTTTTTACTCATTTAATTTATGGGTATAAAAAATACGGATTAGTGAAAATTAACATATTGCTTATTATTTATAATTGCAGGGGATGGGAATTCAATGTGATAACAAAGTTAAAATATGTATATAAAAATGTAATAAAAAAGAAATATTCAATGGAAAATATAAAAAATGGAAAAATTCAACCTTAAAAAGAACTCATGAAAATAACAAAAATACTGTATTTTCGTAATGATTATCTGTACGAAATTTAATTATACGATATTTTTGTACGAAAATACTGTATTTTCGTACAAAAATACTGTATATCTCGTATAACTATTTAATTTGTTATTAAAAGGTTTTTAAAAAATTCTATTAATAAAGAAGATCATTTTAAATAGCCATACTCATCTTTACTACGAATAAATTTGCAATTGAGGTGCACCTTTGCTTTTGCAAAAAAGAAATCATTATTAGTTGATACGAAATCGATTGTATCAACCAAAAGATCATTTCAGGTCTAAACAAATAAATTATTAAAAAGAAAATACATAAAAATAGAAAACAATCGTTCGAAATTTCGATGTTTGATATTAAAATAAAATAAAAATTTACTCGACTGTACACTCGTTTATATAGATAGTTTAACACATACATAACATATATAATATAATATATAGTTGTTAATATGTAATTTAATCTCCAATAATTGAAAAAAATATGGAACTGTCTATAATAACCATTCTTTAGTAACAAACATTTCAGCGTACGATAAGTACTTAACGTTTTTATATTTTTACAATATAATAATATAACTGTTGCTATCAAAATTTTCTTTTAATGATACTTGTAATTCAGAAAGGTGATTGGCAGAATATAACTGACATCTTTTCTATTTTTTTGATTAATTTGTTGTTCTTTGCTCTATATGGTATATCACCATATGCAGAGATTTTACTAGTTTTTTGATGAAATTAATCTTTGAAAGTAACATGGGACTTATTTATACAGTCTCAAATTTATAAGATAATTTTAATAGAATTGTATTCATACAGATATAAGCCCAAAAATTCTTGAAAAGATTTTTTTTAAAAGGTCCTAATATTATGCTCTCTCAAATATAAATAAACCTAAAATGTATTGCAGTATAACAATAAATTTTATTCGATTTCAAAGTACAAAAGAAAAGAAAAAGAATAGGAAGATAAAGCGAACTGGTCGACAACACAAAGGGTTGAGAGGAAATCTAGCGGAATCCCCTTGGCCTAGGGAAAAGAATCAACATTTTCCACTTTCACCTCTCACAAATATTTGTGCAATACACACATTACATGAACCTCAACAGTAATCCCCCAAGGTTTTTTCCTTTTCTTTTTATTTTTCTGAATAAATATGTGCTTCTTTAACCAAAGGTTATTTTTTAATTTTAAAATTCAAATTATTTCTTTATGAATTTTACTGAATTTATCGTAATTATATCTCATTTCATCAAATAGTGCGACGATGAAAATTCTATTAAAAATTTTTTATTCTAACAGCTTATTCCTAATATATTTATATATTTTTTCCGATTTTGTTTTTATTATTTTTTTTTTTGATATTAAAACTTTACTAATTCTTGTTTAAATATGTCCAGTTGTAAAGAAAAGTGAATAAAAAAATAAATCTTATGAGTGACTTTTATGACGAAAATTAAAAATTGAAGAAAAATATTATATGCGCAATGAATTCATAAATGTGATCTGTATTGTAGAATATACTATATTTCATATACCTCCTTCAAATTTTATGACTCAACTATCAGCCTTGAATTTAAGGGAATCAAATATCAAAATTTGATAATAATATAGAAGGACTTTTTAAAATAAATAATATCTTTGAAGAGAAACCAATTAAACTATTATAATGTAACATATAACTAAAAAATAAGTTTCTAAAAAAAAAAAATAATAATAAAAATATTAGAATACTTTGATAGGTTATGGATTTCTCAGTTTATTATCACAATATGATTTTCAATTTCACAATCATTGTTTTCATAGCAGAATTTTTTAAACTATATATTTAATAAATGTTTAAATATATTAGGGATAAGTACTCAAAATTTTATTTGAATCTTATTTTAGCCTTCCAATTTAAATAAATAAAGTCTCAAAATTGAGCGATAGTATTTAAAGGATTCCTTGTTTTTACAAATAATACCCTTTAAATGGAAATCAATGTATATAGTCAAAATAAAAAAAAATGGATTTTTATAAAAATGAATTAATGAAACAATAGTTTGTTCGGTTTTTGGAACCTCAGTTAATGATTGCACTATGTAATTGTGATTCGGCTTTCATTGTCTTCACTGCAGAAGACTTTTTTTTCATCTACTGTCCAATGTTTCATTCATAACATAATTCAGTAATTTAAAATAACGAGGAGTGATTAGATCTAATTATTAGAACCTTATTACAAGTCTTCGATTTGTGAAACACCTAATTTGAGGGTTTTTTTTTTTCATTCAACTTCCAGTGGATTCCAGTGGCTTCGAGAAAAATGTATTAATTGGTTTTATCTTCTTATATTTTATAAAATAATTACAAATTTATAATTATTAAATTTTTACATTTTACAATATTAAAAAATGTATTTTATTGTACACTGTTAAATGAGACCGTATTGGAGTCAAAGATAATTCTTAATTTTTGCTTGAGGTAAATTATTCTTTTTTCTATAAAATACTTTTTAATTTCTGATCATTTCTCTAGCTCCTGGAATGTTTTTTTCTAACGGAGTTGTAAGTGATATGGATAGTTGTATTGAAAGTATTCAAAGTGAATTTGAAGAGGAATTTTCCAACGATTTACTTCATTTACGTTCAGTATGAAATTCATTCCATATATATAATTCTATTATTTTATAACATTATTATAGTGAAAATTCTTTTCGTATATGTGATATTCTATATATGTAAAGATAAATATCACTGAGTTATCGAAAGATACAATAGAAATGAACACAAGAAGAAAAATGTGTATTTTGTGTATAAAAAAAGAGCTGAATCGAAGCAAAACGGTACAAGCTAACAGAGGACCAAATCGTTCCTATGTTTTCTTTCCCCTCGAAAGAGCGGAACCGGGCTATAGAAGACAGGCGGATGGACAAACAGGGGAACTTTTTAATATGCCAGGATTAAAGATCCTTTATTTCCGCTTTCCAGGATTCGTTGGAGGGGGGGATTTCGTTTGTTTTGTATCAATACGCAGTAACATCAAATATAAATTCCAACATCATAAAATAAATTTAAAATCATTTTATTAATTTAGTAATTACATAATTGAGTTGAAATTTTATTCCAACGCAAGTTCACATATAGAGCATTTATTATTACAAATTGAAATACCTCCTTTTTTTTTTTTTTAATATTATGAGTAGTGTTAGAAGTGTTACGCAGGATGAAGCGACCGTTTATCGCCACAAATGAAAAACAACACAAAAAAGAAAACATAGAGCGTTTTCGTAGACATACGAGTAACTATGACTATAATGAATAACTAAAAACATAAAAAACCTACATCATAGAAATTTAGGAACTGGACACGCTTAAGCACTCCATGTCCTCCGTCCCCCCTCCCCACCAGAACTAACCCTTTTACAGAGTTAGGTACAAACCAAGAAGTAAGAGTGTTCTTACGAATTCCACAGCACCGGGAAGCAGAAATATCTTATTTATTCTGGACAGAACGGATGGAAACAGGAAAACTTTATCCTCGTTCAATTACTTTGGATGATGGCGGTTTTGCACAAAAAATAAAGTCGTCATCAAGAGGATAATTGCTTCTTAAATCTTATCACATCTCACTCAGGTATCTATTTTATATGTTTTTAAAAATATTTTATGTGTATCCTAAATTTAATTGTTTCATTGTATAATAATTTTTTTGATATGTAATAATAACTTTTTCTAACCTTCTATGTGCTCAAATATTTATTTAATTCTTTATCTAGGTTTTATTCTATTTCATTCAATACAGAAATAAGAAGTTATATTATGTTTAAGTCTTGGAAGTTACCTCTATTATTTAATATGCTCTACTTTATCATTTACTTCAACTCATCACTTTTCAGCGCTGTACTTACAGTTCTTATTTATTTATGTAATACCAGATCGGCCTGGTGGGCCTTAATAAATGGTTAATGTAAGAGCTACATTTTTTTTTTTTTAAGGGGGTATAGTCTCATACAAAACACACCCCTAACTATATAGAATGTTATAAATGAAACAACAAATTAAAATAAAATAAATAAATGAAAATAATAATTCTTAATAAAAGATAAAAGTAAAGTTAATAACAAAAACAATGACATTTATGGATTTCACAAAATAAATAATAAGTGAATTTAAGAAAAAGATTTTAGTGCGTGTTTCTATTATATAATAATAAAGATGAATCTTTAGGTCTTTATTATCGTAAACAACAACGTTCATACTTATAAATTAAAACAACACAATCACAATTATTATATACATAAACCCTCAGTTTTTTTAGATAGTAACACACAAGTACTTCATAATTAATTGTAATTGAACATTTGGCGAGAGGTTTCAAATGGATTTGCCACTAAAACAAATGTAAAATAATGAAACTTTAAATGAATTATAATTAAAAATGGATTTAAAAGAAATATACTAAATAAATAAAAATGTTGATAATTTCGTCAGTGGCAAACCCATTTCAAACACTCTCTTTGCAAAAGTCAACTATTGCCGCTGAAGACGTTAATCTTGCCACCACAAGATAAACAGAAAAAAAAAGGAAATTAAGATAAAAATAAAATTTTAGAGTGACAATAACAGAACTGATAAATATAGAATTTATAACAGTATGCCCTGGAGCCTTGTTTTTAGTCTTCGGGTAGTGGTTGGGTTTCCCAAGTTGTAACTCCTTTAACTGTAGGTAACTGGGAGTGGAACTTCGTGAACCTTTTTTTGATGTAATCCTCTATTGTATCTATTTGAAATTCCCGATGCAATAGGCTGTTTCTTACAACCAAGGAGCATCCACTGCAATTCTTACGACTTTATTTTGAAAAGAGCCTTATTAACAGAAAAACGCCGGGCAAGAGTGAGGTGGCACGGAACAAGATATCCTTCGGACAAAACTCATTACAATACATTGACTAACAGACTAAAAACAGAAATTTAACAATAATTTTATTTAAAATCAAGTTATATTCGTTAGTATGTGTAAGATGAGGATATTATTTATGTATTGAAATACAATACGATTTGATAAAAAATAAATAAATAAAAGCGTAAGTATATAATAAACATCTTAAATAATATAATCAATAAACATCAAATTATCTTAGTTCGTTTAAATACTATTCGTTTAAATACTTACGGAATACCTTACATTATTTCTTGAAAGAAAAATATATTTGTATGTTTATTTTAATTTAATATCTTGTTATGATTGATTTCTGTTAACTGTTGAGCAATTTTTTTCTCCACTCAGATATAAACAGTTTCAAATTATTCGTTTCTCTTTTGTTTACATTTATTACAAGGAAGTTTGTTTCCAGTTTGTTTTTCGTGCTCAAATGAACAATCAGCGGAGAAATATGCTCCCTCATTGGGGTTACTTTTTTTTGGTAAGTTCGACCTACATAAAGAAGTTGGACTCCTTCCTTATTCGAAAAAAAAAATAAGAGGAGAGTATCTCATGTCTCATTTTTCTCACTGATCCGCTCTGAAGCTGTAGCAACAGCCGCTCTGATCCCGCCATTCATCCCCGACCCTCCATTTTCTTCAAAACTTCAATCTCCCTGGAGCTTGAGAGAAATGTCTTCCTCTTTGTCGGATCTTTCCTTTTATTTTCCCTCCTTCGCGCATGAAAAAACACCGCGTTATCTTTGGCACCTGCTATCTCCTTTAAATATTTCTCAAGGCGATTGGATAAAGACGTGGTTAGGGAACCTACATCGAGTTTGTGGAAATTATACTCAACTTATATATTTATTAGTGTAATAGGATGATTAAATGTAAATTATCATTTTTAAATATAATAAATATGGTAAAAATAAAGATACCATACACTAACTAGCTTGTCATGAGATTGATCCTAGTACGTTTCTAAACAAATTTTTCTTTAGCTGATATTAATGATCACTTGATTGTTTATTTATTTACTGTATTTTATCAAAACAATTAGAGTCTTTTTCGTACGTTTTTTTTTTTTCATTTTTGAGCTAGGGTGTTCCCATACACACAGATCATTGTCCAAGACTTGCTTATCTGAACTTTTAGGATTATACGTGTATTTCCGTCGAATACTCAAAATTGAAATTTTGCACGATCAAAATACTTCCTCTTACTATCTATTCCACATATTAAAAAATAAATAAATATGGGTCAGGAGTGCAGTACTTTGTACGGTACTGTAACTAGTCCAATGGTTGTACAAGGAGGAGATTTTTATTCAATTAAAGGTACCCACGTTATGAGGTTGGGTGGACTCCGAAGTGCTCCTGAACCCAGAGGTCTGAGTCACAGCTACAGTGAAACAGAAAATAATTATCTTCCAGAGCCGGATTAGAATTCGGGTCATTGGAGTTAGTAGCACAGTGCCAAACCACTGAGCTACCCACTCTCATTTTTAAATCAAATAAATGTTGTAAATAATTAATTATATAAAATAGATGTGTAATGTTGTACAATGTAAATTTGATTAAGTTTTCATTTTGTAATATTTTGTTTAAATCGACGCTCAAGTGTTCTGAAAAAAAAGGAAAGTAATATAAGAGAAATATAGGGTTTTGAGTTTATCTAATTTCTACAAAGGTGTCGTTTGAGTTGTAATAGTTTTATGTTGGTTTCTTAATAACATACTAAAAAATCTAGATTTTCTAGTAAATGGCAATTTTTTGGCACCCGTCTATTCATATATTTTTTTAATGTATGGATTTAGATTTTTTTTGTAATCTTGTGTGGTATCAATTTATGCTCAAATGACGAGAGTACAGTTACTAGATCAACGGTTGTGCAAGGAGGTGATTTGGTAAGAATCACGCCCCACCGCGAGATTTTTCTCCAATTAACTAAGGGTATCCACTTCATAAGGCTGGGTTGACACAGTAAATAATTTTCTGCCTCAGCCAGATTAAAACTAGGTTCCTTGAAGTTAGTAGTACAGTAACCCATTCCCAATGTTCCATATAAACTATCGGTAAATGAAAGTAAAATTGTAAAACTAAAAATTATATAAAATTATGATAGTATTACATAATCTAATGTGCACATGATTGCGTTCCCATGCGATCATATGCACATTGAACAAGACGCAATTACGGGTCCCATGCGCAGCCAATTACAGCCGCTGGTGCTAACTTTAGCAATATTGGACTAAATTGATTAGGGCAGTTGACCATAATGAGGCATCGGATCGATATAACTTTAACAAGGTCCAACTTCTGACAGCTCCTCACGGCCTCGGGTGGGTCCCCCTCCCCAACTTGGACCTAAAACAAGTCCAGTAATTAATACCGGGGCCGGTGAAGAATTGCCGCCCTGGAGAGGTAAGTGAAGTCCGTCATTAATCACTAATGGCTTCGTTAGTAGGTCAAGGGGTTGGGGCGGAGAGCTCCTGCCAGGCCTCCAGTCATTTATATACTATAAACAAATGGAACATTGCTAGAAGTCTAGAATATTTTACAAGACCGGTGTTAAAAAATATATAAATAAAAAGCCAATGGGGAAGATTAAAATACAGAACCCCCTGTCCATATCAACCATATTTGAAACCCGCATTTCTTTTTTTTAAATTCAAAGCAAAGAAGATGGCCTCGTGACCTTATATTGTTAACTGTTTTTAGAGTTCTACTACTGGGTAGTTTCTCTACATCCTGTATCATATCATTATGTCATTATGATCAAATTTACTGGTTGTATTTTTTTATACAGTTGTAAATATCAATAAATAAATAAAATAAAAATTCAAAGCATATATTAAAAATAATTAATTTCTTTCAATTAGCAAGCCCAAAGATTTGGAATAAATTATATGATCCTCAAAAATCAAACCATGATGATGAGTTGTTGACTGCATTTCAGAAGATATTCTAGAGTGCGGTCTGTGGAGAACACAGATAACTAAAACTTCCTCTATTATTGGCAAAGTTTCGATGACCATTTCAGTAAAATATATAACTTTATATATAAAGTATATCGGGGGAAGTAGTACGGTAAGTGGGCTCATTGGCTCTCTTTGGTAACTCCTGGCGGCTACCTTGGAGTTGCCTCTGCGTACTAAGGTAAGAGTGGCGAGATTCATCTCGAGGGGCCGTTGAGAAACAAATATTGGATGCTAGGAGTGAGAATCGAACCCAAAACGTTCCAAACCGAGCGCTCTGGGACCAACGCCCCAACCCACACAGCTGACATGTATTTTTACCAAGATAAAAACAAATTAGTTAAACAAAATCATAGCAAAAATAATATCATTTTAAAACTTTTTACTAGTCTTGATTTTATTTCGTTTCTCAAACACGCAATAATATTCTGTTTATTATTATATTACTGAATATTATTCTGTTTTAATTTAAAGTTATCAAAGTTATTCCTTCAATTGACATGAAATTTGAGTTCAGCCACGCATATATTTTTTTTTTATTACAGAAACTCTTTTTATTCCTTTAATTTTAATAGTCTAGAGTAACAAACCGTTTTATTATTTTTATTGTTTATTTTAACGAATGAACTAAGTTTTATTTACATTTGGAGCATCATTTGTAATTAACAAAAGAACAATTGCAATCTCTAAAAACTGTTTAAAAATAATATATTAAAATGGAACTTAGACTACTTGTAAACTTGTAATATAACTTTAAATAATTATTCAATTATAGTTTTTTTAGCTTTCTCTCTACTATATTAAACATACGTGCAACCAAATCTTTAGCCATATAAATATATAGATATAGATAACATTGTTTTGATAAAATAGATTTCAATTTTAATATGTACTATATTTTTTTTTAATGTAGTGATGCAGAATTTTATTAGATTTTAGGAATCGGGTTAGAAAATGGACAAAAATTAATCTGAATCCTCATCCAATAAGTAAATTAAAAATACATAAAGATTTAAGAGTGTTATGCTTTTTCCCGAAGTTGCTTCTAAAGAATATATTACTTTTAGAAAATACTCTATACTATTGTACTTAATAAAATGCAAACTTAAATGAAAAGTTCGAACTGTTAGCGTAATCCACAACAAATAAATATAACTCGAACTGATATCAAAAAATGTAGTCACACCATAATCAATTTAAAGACGATATAAAGTCTAGCTTTAATATATTTTGGTTTCATGAAGTTCAATGAAGGTAATAATTGAACCTTTAAGTAAGCTAGGTATAATAAGTCGCATTATTATCAAATAAAATTTATGTAAAAATAAGGAAGGATTTTATCTGATTTGAATTTTCACAAGAACAGCATAGCTTTTTTATATTGTTCTAATTAATATATTCCCAATATGTCATAACAGTTAACTATGAGGCATGGAAATGGAAAAGGCTTAAGTGTCAGAAATACGAAAAATAAAATTTTGACGGGATAAGGTTAAAAAAACCAGTGCTAATTAAATACCTGTTTTTTCGTTTTTCTCAAAACTAGTTTTTTGGCACTTACAGCCTTTTCTATTTCCATTTCTCAATTATCAGAACACTCAAAAAATAATGATGTCAGACATCTCTACTTGTACCGAATAGGACCTCTCTAACACGAATTGAATATTTCTTACGCAATTTCTTCTCAGTCGGCCCATTGTATTTTTTAATATTTTATTGAAAGTTCAAATAAACTAGAAGAAAACGAATTAAACTTACACATCTGTAATTACTAGAATTAACTAGATATTGAGAAAGCGATTTTTTTTGTAGTTCCTTTGGTTCAAGTAGTATAGAATTTCTCAAAAATGAATCATATTAACAATCAATTCTCTTTTGAATTATACCCTTTTTTAATGTACCACTTCCTCGATTACCGCGATCTTCGTTTCAAGTTATAGACGTGCTAGCGATAAAAAAATGTGGAAACACGGTAATTATTTAGATTATGTTTAATTTATTATTGATTTCCAAAACCCGTGACGTTCATCGACTTCAATTATAACTACTGAGTTGGATTCCTCCGATCGAGCCACATACGTTCAGATAGGCGACAACCGCAGGCACCAACGAGGACAGAAGTTGTTAGGCAAAGAGTTAGCAGTTGTGTTATCTGTTGAGGGAGGGAAATCCTGTTTGGGATATTGGAATTGTTTCGGGAGGGGGCCCACCCGGAATGACAAAAAGGTGAAACATCTCCCCCTTTCATCGGGCCCCTGCGCCCTGAATACAAATTTGTTCTGTCGTTAACAGAATTCTCTTCCGTTAGGGCGGGTGTCACCGAGGTTAGGGCTAGGCCTGGCGCAGGGATCTTATATTTTTGAAACTTAAAGTATTCCAGGATGTTTGATTAATGCTACATTGCATTACTAAAGGTCTCGATAGTTAACGATCTTTAAATAAACACAGTATGGGACTAATACGTTTGTTTAGCAATGAATTAAGTACTCACAAATTACCAGGACAATCAATACGATAAAAGATTAGAAACGCACCTTACACTGATGAAGACTAATTCAATGTACACTCGATATAGCCCTTAAGTGATGATCTCTCGAGAAACATTATGGACATTGCATGAAATATTTATAAAGAAAATATGGCCAAAAAATAAAGAAGTCGAGAAATGAGGCACTGGTTAAGATATTTTGTAAATGAATTTTTGTTTTATTATCAAATATTAAGAATGTAATAATGGTTCAGTAATTCATGTATAGAATTAAAGATTAATGAAATTAAATAGTTATTTAATGTAGTCAAAATATAACCTTTTTTTTCTAGGACACTCGTGTTTAAAAATGAAAACAGTCTAATCTATCAATTAAAAATTATTGAAAATGGTATTCTAATAGTATTAAGTTACGGTTATAGTTTATAAGAAAAATAACATAAAAATAAAAGGTCATTTTTTACAGCTTTACTACTACACACAGTTTATAACTGAAATTAGAAAGGAAAATATTTGTAACATACCCAAGTAAATTATAAGGGACTCAAAATATAAAATATTTGAATAGAGTGACCAGAGTATCCCTTCCCTCTTGTTCGAGTTATACTAATTAATTATAGAATAATTATATAGTTATACTAATTATAGAAAGAGTTTCGTGTAAAAACAACATTAAATATAATTCTAATCTAAGAATATTATAATGAATTGTAATATAGAAAATTGTAAATAAAGAAAAAAATATTGCATGTCACAAAGACATAAAGGTGATAAATTGTCTGCACTGAATATCATTAAATTAATAACCAGCCGCTTCACTTCTACTCCACAATAAAACGTTCTGGTGGATGGAACTCGTGTGATATGTGGCATACCCCTACCTATTACCTATACTACCTACATAACTTTCCTCATCGTATTGACCAGAGTGGGAGAGTCAAGATTTATTTCTTGGGCCCACCGAGGAATAAATAATAACTGGTCCAGGTAGGAATCGAACACAGAGCAACGTGGTCAGCAAAACGTACTTAAATAAAGCAATGACTGAATCTTCTTTCAACTTGATGAGTAATGTGAAATATCTTCATTTAATGGATCCACTGAACTACCACTCAGCATCCACCTCCAGACAAATCGCCCCATTGTACCTACAGCCACTGCCTCCTATACTCAACAGATAGACCAGCCGACTTCATAACAGCCGTCATGTTTATTCGGGGGCTGTTAGGCGGGTCGTTGGGGCCCCGGGGAGACGTCTTTTTAATACCAAGGGTCGGCGATAGTCATCCGAAAACCATTTCCCTCGCTCCCCAAATTACCCCGCCCAGGAATAAATCTGGCCCTAATGGCAGCAACTGTTTATCAATTAGGTCCCGCGGCTAGCTCCAACCCCCTAGTTCAGCTACGGCTTCTCCCTTCCTTTGTTCTATTGTTGTTCTCTCTCTCTCCTTCTTACTAACGGCCTCCATTTTAGCAGTCGAATCAATTTATCATCATCAATACATCATAGGTGGCTAAAAATGTTCTGTGGGCAGAAAAACGCCAGTCCAAGAGTTATGTTAGTGAGTGGCTCAATATTAGCTGATTATTATTATTTTTTTATTTATTTAAAAAATGACATATAATATGGTCCGACCAGATAGATCTGGATCTTGGACAATAATGATTTGAAAAACAAGAGGGGTCCAAATAAAACGGCACTAGTACAACATGCAACAAAAAACCAGCAGTTTTTTGATTTTGAAAATACAATGATTTTACATAAAGAAAATAATACATTCAAAAGGAAAATACTTAAATCCATTTACATATCTGAAAATATTAATTATACTGTAAATTTCAAAACAGATAGAAATTTGAACCAACACTATGCAGGGATGTTAAGTAAAATTAGTTTATGAAAAATGTATATAGATTTTTTTTTATTTTAAGACAATTAATTATTATTATATATTTTTTCTAAAATTAATATAATCTTTTTTTGCCTCTAAAGATGGCCTAAGATAATGGCTGAAATGCCAATACGAATTACACAATAAATAATTATTCACTATATGTTGTATTGCAATGTGTATTACGGTATATTTTGTATTGCAATATGTATTATGGACTCCAACATTTAATAGACAGTAAATAATATATTTTGGAATATTTTTTCAGGATTTTAATTCAAATTTCTTAGATATTTTTTTAATTAATTATTTTTAAAAATTTTATTTCAGATAAAAAAATGGTATATATATAAAAAAAATGCTAACATTTTTTTTTATTAAATGTGTGAATTACTAAATAAATACCTACAGCTACGAATAAAAATCGGAAATATCGATATATACATAAACACTTTAAAAATATTTATTATAAGTGCTACTAAGGCAAATGAGTTCTAATGATTACTCAACGGAATAATTGGAGCAAAGGCTATGTTAACATCTAAGTGCTATGGTATATTCCATTAAGCGCCCAGATAGAACATATTCGGGAGACTATAATAATCCTCCTTGATAGAGGTAAATATTAATATAAAGGGAAGGGACGGAGCTGAGTCCTGAGGGAGTAGCCTCTGCCATTTGAATGGGGCCAAGCCGGGGCAGGGATGCAAATGCTCTCGTCCAGCAATTAAGTTTTCAGTCTTGGACTATCGCTGTTGCCAACTTCATTCATTTAAGTTTCGATTCTCGTCTCTGTTAGAGGATTGGTTCTTGTTGAGTAGTTGGCAGCATCAGTTCACTTCACAGCTACCAATGGAGAAATAACTTGACCCAGATGAGTGTGGAATAATAAGTTAGTAAGGAGAGAAACGTTATTATTTCCTCTTTTGTATAAAGTATTTAGTACCTTAATAAATAAATATACAGAGGTATAATGGACATCTAAATTAATATCTATACAACATATTGTATAGTGTAGGTCTTAATTTAGATGCAAGGGCATATAATTTTGATAAATATTAATTCCACACCGGAAAAATTCAGTTAATATCATATAAATAATTAGTGATTTTTTTTTCTCCTTTCTAAAATTTATATTATTTATGAATATTTACACTAAACTAGGAATCCTCCTCCGTCCTCAGGCTACTTCTGATTATAACAATAATATTTCTTCTTTTCCTGGCTCCCAAAGTTTAAAATCCGTAAATCTTACTTTGTAAATTTAAAAAATAAATATTTTGGGAAACCACAAGCTAACTCTTCAGTATCTTTATCACACGGAAACTAAATTGACAATAGGAAGCAAGGACGAGGAAAAATGTTATTGTTATAATAGAAAGTACCCCTGGACAAGGAAGAGGATTCCGAAACGTTTGTGTAGTGCAAATATTTTAAAATAAAAAAAAAAAAAATAGAAGGAGAAAAACAAAATAATATCACAAAATATTTATATGAAAATATACGATTATTTGTATAGTTTAACTTAGCACCTTTTTAAAACCCATCACAGAGAATGCAAATATTCCAAAACACAAAATAATTGACATTTTTTCTTTATTGAGTCAGACCTCAAAATGGACCATAGCATTATGAAACAAGTCAATATAATTGCAACAATTTAAATAATAAGATTAGATTTGAGCTGCTGATGCTTTTCGCTTGATGCCTCTCGAATGTTGCAACTTTTTCATGTTAGAAAAAATATATAAATTAATGCAGAGTGCTTGGTGACTTCATAAATATGTTTGTTTTTTTTTAAATCATGTTCGATAATCTGAGACATGGCGCAAATTATTAGGTAGAAAAGGCCGGTTCTGGTATTGTAGTCAATGAGCATTTTTGGAATTAAGCTTACTTACCATTACCACCTACCTCTGCTACTCACAGCCTGAACAATTATGGTTAATAATAATCCTTATAATAATAATCCATTAGAATAAGTTGAATATACAATGTATTAATCCCTAATACTAATACGTATAACATATGAGAAAAGAGGGAACTGGAACACCGTGTAGACCTTCAAGGACTTGATCACATTTTAAATTTACCTAATATTTTCTAATTATTATTACTTTTTAACTTGATTATTTATTGTTAATAAAGTCTGTTACAAATCCCAGGTAGATTAAAACTCAGGTAGATGTAAGTCGGAGGATCTAAACGGTTCAAATTGGGTTTTATAGATTTTGACACAGACTACCCAGGTACGTTCACACGAGGGCCTTGTGTTTTAAAGCAGAAAAATGAATCGTTTTTGATGTAGCGCAGATAATTAGACACGGCCCAAACCTAATGTTAGCTTTCGCAGCGCTATGCTTGCCATGGGATGTAAAATGGTACAAATGGGATACAACCTCATGCTTCGTTCTTTCACTTCCTCATGGGTCCTATGTCGTTGGAGCTTGGCCATTACTTATTGAATAAGATTTTATTAATTTCATTAAATAACTTGCTACGGTATCGCTATCAATAAATGTTTACGGATTTTCTTTATAATTTTATCCGACTAGGTGCAAATAGGATAAATAAAATTTTTAGGTATTTATTGTAATCTGACCGACGATATTGCGAACAAAATTTTATTTTTTAAGGCTGAAATTATTCAACTATAAATGGTGAATGTTTTGAAATACTTAATCCAAATATTTAAAAAACTAATGACAAAAATGATCATAGAGAGCCATTAAGGTTGCACACAATCATCCATCCTCAATCCCTATCACCTATAAGATCTTATTTCCGTTTAAAATGATGAAAAATAATTATTAAAGATGTAAAAATGAACAAAAAATCATGTTATTAGGAGAGAGAGATATGTTAAGAATAAAATGTACCTAAGAATACCTCTAATGTATAGTCGAATAACGCTCTTCTTGAGTGAATCCTGAACATCGGCACACATTTAAGTAGAATAATAATTTACTGCGTTTCCTTTCTTTGTCGAACCCACAACCATCTTCTCTTTGATATTGGTTCTCTTCTGTCGCTCTGATTGGTCCCCGTGAAGCCTTCCTCTAATCAACCATGCTTGATTCTTGATCAAAGAAAAGTTTAGTTTAAGAGAAACTTACTTAAATTGATTGTATACCCTATGTGCCTGATTCAGAGTAAGGTAGTTCTCGACTAATACTTTGTCCAAAATCGAACTATACAATGGTGCAGATGTCTGTGATTCAAGTTAAATTTTATTTAATTTTAAATTTGATGAAGGAGATAATCCTCAAACACCCATTTCAAAGATTTTCCTTTATTATTTTAAAATTTAAGTAATTTAACTAAAATTAATATTAATAAAAAAAAATTGAATTTATTCATCATATGTTCATTTAAAAATATATGTCAACGTTTCGAATAATATTAGCACAAAATATTGAAAAATAATTCGTGATTTTGAATTAATTTTATAGTTCAATAAATCTTATAAAATTATTAGAATTATAAATAATGCTATCCTGGAATGAATAATACTTGGAGTTAACCGGCTTTTTAGGTAAAAACTGTTGATTTGAAGATCTTCATTCTTTTCCCTCTTTAGTACTTGTATTGCATGAAATAAAACTTGGAATATTCGAATTGAGTAAATAAGTGCAGAGACACCTTTATTCCAACTTTTGCAATCGCCAGTTCTCTCAAGTCCGGGCGGTTCCTCCAATCAAACTTGAACAATTCGGAAGGGCGACTCTCCGAAACAAAATAAACAAACAGTACTGACAATATAAGAAAGGTAGTAAAAAAAGAGCCGAGACACCTTTAACAGTTCCCGAATAAGCGGCTATCTGATTTTATGACCGTCTCAGTACTCCTCGTAAAAAAAAGAAGAAAATACGAGAAGGGACTTTATAGCTTCCTACCCACCGAAAAGGTGTTTTATAACTGTAAACTTTAAATACGGTCAACAAGATTTTTTTATCGCCTTCCGTGTATTTTCCATAATTTTCTTGGGTGTTTATCTTTTTTTTTTCTTTCTTATATGTTAAGTAAATAGGGTCCACTCGGTTGTTTGATGTCAAGTAAAGTATAATGGTATACTATTCACTAAATATCATAAAATGGATAGCCCCTTAGAAGTTCAAATTGATGGTTATACTTTTTTTTTTTTAAATACTTTTTACTTATTGATAGATATTACAATCTGCCTCACAGTTGTGGGCAATAGGTAATAGTAATGAATGATCTCATACATACTAAAATAAATAAATGAATGGAAAAAAAACTCTCTTAAAATGTATACAAACAGAAGAATAAACAAAATGAACATAATCAAACTATGTGAATGAAAGAAAAAAAAATAACATAATGATAAAGTAATATAATCTATAGTCATATTTACACTCTAATATACAATATTTACACAATCGACCCGAAGATCCCTGAGCCCACTCTATCCCGCACGTGTGAGGGGTAGAGCAGAGCAGCAAAACATCCCAACGCATCCCTCTCGCCGCATCACTAATAGTGAGCCAGTGGAGGCTGAGCAAGTGCGCTAAAGATGGTTATACTACTAGCTAGAAATGGCTTTTTTTGTATTTAGATAAAATAATTAGAACTGGGTTGTTAGATAGGAAGATAGGAAACTGCTGGTCGATTTCGACTATTACAACATTTACTAAACAAACGGCCTATCCATAACCAAGTGCCAATCTATTACAAAAGACTGATCTGAATGACTATTATAAAGCCTATCTGGACATACGGAGTTGAGGTATGGGGCTCCACTAAACCAACAAATTCCTCCCGAATCCAATCCTCCAGTCCAAAATCCTTAATGCTCCTTACTTTGTCACAAATCAAATCATCCATCAGGACCTCAATGTCTTATATGATGCCGATTTTGCCAGAACCAAATACCATTTCTTCCATGATAAACTTCCCAACCACCAAAATCCATTTCTTTCTAACCTGGCTTCTCCTTCATTACCTAATAATGTTCCTAGGGGTCTGAAAAGTAGATGGCCTCGAGATCTTCTCCTCTAGAAATTTTATTGGAGTTCCATGAATATACATGTTTGTATCATGTCACTATGTCACCAACAACAAATTTACTTGTATATATTTTTATACAGTTGTAAATAACAACAAATAAATTATAAAAAAAAGGTTGTTAGTGGATCAATCAAATAACAATTAGATTTGTTTTATTTTTTTATATTGTTTCCTTTACATTATATTTCTATATTAAATTTATTATAGATTTCTCAAACCATATTGTAGGTCATTATCAAAGCAAAAATATCTTATTTG
The DNA here is from genome assembly GCF_000696795.3 of Halyomorpha halys. Lineage (NCBI taxonomy): Eukaryota > Metazoa > Arthropoda > Insecta > Hemiptera > Pentatomidae > Halyomorpha > Halyomorpha halys. The sequence goes on along the minus strand of NW_027107991.1, from coordinate 1,083,521 downwards.
AAGTTTCACGGGTAAATTAAATATATTAATTAAATAAACAAATAAATAATCATTGCAATTATAAAAAAACAAATATACTCGAAATAACAGAGGATACCTAAGAATTTCTCAGGATTAATGGAGCTAACAGTTAACTAAGATTGTATTTTTTTTTAAAGTGATTTTATATTAGTTTTAATTTTTAATATCTACCAAGACTGAAAGATGACAAGTACATCATAAATCTTTATTTTTTTATATACATATTTGGTCTAAAACTATACTAAGAAATTTAATTGGCATTTTTATTTTGAAAAAAAAATGTTTCATTTTCATTACCTGTTAAAGCTACGTAAACTTAAAGTTAAAAAAATGGTGACTATGCCCAATAAAAATAAAATTTCCAGTAGTAGAGGTAGAGTTACACGGCTGAGCAGTTTAAAAATTAATAAAAAGAGAAAGGGCGATAAATAATTTCCTTGCTCACGACAACATAAAAATAGCCCTAACAAAGATAAATTTATAATGCATAGGAAGTGTTATCCAACTTAGCTATTGTTATCCTGGAATCCTAAATTAAATTTCCAAACTAATGCTTAAACTGGGTTTAAGTACAACAGGACATAAACAGACAACGTTTTAAAAAGCTCTTTAAGCAGTGATGAAGACCCCTGTTTGCCCACCTAGTGAAGAGGTCCTCCACTTCAGCACCGTTCTCTTCTCTCCATGTCCTCAAGAGCAATTAGTCACTCCCCTCTTTTAGGTTCTTTTACAGTTTTAAAACTGAAATGGAATTGCCAATTACTAAGTTTTTATTTATTGCATAGGTGTATTTGTAAAGTGAAACTGTTTGGAAGATTGGTTAAATCAATAGATTTTTTTATATACAACTTATTATTCAACCATCTTAAGTAAATTAACTAATTAGTAAAACTAAAACAAGAAAATATATTAACAAAAAGTTAAAAGTCGAAAAATAATTTAGGTCTTATTATAACTTTTTTTTATTTCGTTCAATTCCCCTGTAATAAGTTCCCCTGTGAGTAAGTCTTCCTTATTACAGAAATGTTTATTTCCGTCACATGAACAATAGTACATACATTTCTAAACTATCCATAGATAATACCATGGCGTCATATGTTTTATTTTTCATATTTAATTGTAAGTCAAATCCTGTTAAATTTTCATACATAAAGCGTTGGAATATCCCCTCCAATTTGTTCCTGACCCGAAAAGTGACCCCTTGGCCAGAGCTATGCTGATCCCCCTTCCAGTAAGAGCAGTAACAAGTAGCCCTACCATTAGTGTGAGCTAGCTGAAACCTCCTGACCACTGCAGGTTCCCAAGGAGCGCCTCGTTAAGAAGCCAACGTTTGCTGGCTTCATTACTAGTTCCCTCAGTGGTGCAAGTTAAGGGTGCCCCGTTGGCACTTCTAATCCCAATTGCGTTCCTTAGTAGATTCCCTTAGCAGCTGAGTCCTTAGAACAGGGTTAGTACGTATCTTAAAAAATCACCATGTACATCCTCTACTACGGTACTAGTATAGAGGAAAATTATTACCATTGTTAAAATGAGTGTATAATAAAAGCTGTTTGATAGATATAGTACATGAGGGTGGCCGAATTGGGCGAAACGTCGGACTTATAAAGAAATAAAGAGTGTTTTGAGGCTTGAATTGGATACAATTTAATTTAATCAATCATTAATTTTAATTATTAAAATGGAAAAAAATTGTGTAACGATGGATGTATTATTAAAATATCTTGCTGTAGTTATCTAACATATCTTGTCACCCTCATCACATCATCTCTTTTGAATACATTTCTAAATGCTCTTAAAGTAGGTTATAAGGATAGTTTATAAAATTCACAAGATTGTCCTCCTGCCAAGCATGCCGGAATAAATTTTCCCCGAGGAAGCCGAAAGATGTAATTAAATAACCATTGGTCAGATTGCTGAGTTTCATGAAATCAGAACCCTAAATTATCTCAGCAGTTCCAGAAGATTTTTATCCAGCGGTGGTATGCGGCACGGAACACCTCTCTTGAAGTACAACACGAAATGTCTCAGTTGCCGTGATGTGGTGTTTGTAAAGGGTTCTTCGAACCGTTCATTTGGAGATAATTCATATAGCAATTTGGACAGCACTAGGAAACTTCATGAAATTAAAATAATACATAAAGCTAATTTGCTATAAGATGAATGAGCAAAGATTCTGAAAATAATCTATATAACAAACATTTTTTTAAATCTAAAAATTACTAGATAAAATTAAAAATCAGCTATGTACATTTTATGGATGTACTTTGTGAGATGGGAACACTGCGTGGGCAATACTGCGAAAGATATAGATAGTGAGAAGGTTACTTTTGGTAGAGTTGCTATTGTGAAATACGTTCGAGCTGTGAAAGGTGTTTTTTTATTTGTTTTATTTAATGACAGAGGATAATATTTTTAATTATATTTATTATATTAATTATTTTATTATTATTATATTATATTTTATAATTTAGTTATTACCGGGTAGTCAAAGACTCTTTATTTGATCTGAAGAAAAGCAGATGAACATAGATGATTCAGCTGATTTTAAACACCAGTCCTCTAATTAGTAATGTTTATTGAACTGAACTATTTATTTGCTGTATTGTGCATAGATTTTGACTTGAAATTATTGTTCCAAGGCAATAAAGTAAGTTTTGATTGAGCAAATATTTGAGTTCCTAAAAGTATTATTCATACCTAAAAGTATTATCCTGACCCGCCCCGCTAAACCCCCGGAGAGCGAGGGCCCTATATCACTTTCGAAATATTATCTTAAAACGGGAAGGAGAGACTTTGAGATAGTTGTTTAATCGAGCAATATTTAAAAAGCCCCTGAAATCGAAAAACGGCATCAAATAATAAGATAATATTTCGAAAGTGATATAGGGCCCTCGCTATCCGGGGGTTTAGCGGGGCGGGTCAGGCGGGGACGGATGGCCTTTTTTTTAGCGTTACAATCCTGCTCTTGTGAGATTGTGACATGTCGTTCATCGACCAACCTACTCGCTGAAATTGTCCGTGGGCTTTTGATTAACGCCAATGAGACAAATGATATGTGATTTCAAATCTGGTCAGGTTTATAATGATATTTTCAATATAGGAACAGTAATTTGAATTTCAATATTTAGGGGCGGATTACAGTTGCTTTAAAAGAACCCAAGCAATATTATCACTACATTTTAATCCGTATGTTTTAAATCTGGCATCATTTTCTCTTTCCCTCTGACTTGATTTTTGGTTTGATCTTTAATTTAAACGAAAGGAAGAGGAAAGATCTATTTTACTATCAATTACTAAATATATTAATCCATATTTATGAATACATTTATGTTTTTTTTTTATTAATAATATAATTTATAACAACTGATTGGACTTGTAGAAGCACAAACTGGTAGTAAACATAGCGAACTATATCAGGGGGGGGGGGAATGCTGAATGTAAATCAGGGTGAGATATTAACGACACTGCGAACAATGGTGAGGAGTGCCAAGGTGTTGGGAACGCCTCTCCTGCAACCGACTGGCTCAGTATTTATTGCCGGGGCTACCTGTGGTGGGCTTTCTGCAGGAAACCAATGAGGATATCTTTTTGGATAAAATAATCAAATTTTAATAGAATAAGGAAGTAGAGATAATTGACCGTGGATAATATA
>NW_027107991.1:1076479-1079763 GCF_000696795.3 Halyomorpha halys | reverse complement strand
ATATACGAGGAAAGGATGGTTCGGGGTGCGGTCAGAGAGAGGTTTTACTAATAAGTAAAAAAATCTTATTAAAAAACCCTCCTAAAATACCGCATCCCACAACACAAATATTCTGTTTCAAAACTTTCAGAACATTCTCTATCATTAAATCATCCGTTTATTTTTGATAAAACACGTATACTAGTCACATTTCGTAACCATGACAACAGGTTTATCTCCGATTGCTTCTATATCCAACTAGAACCTTCTGTCAATTTAAAAACCGATAAACAGAACTTATCGTTAACATATTCTCAAATAGTTATTTTTTTAAAATAGTAGCGATGTTTAAATTTTTAAACATAGTTTATGTTCTTTTATATTTTTTAAATCATTCTTTTATACGTTTCAATCTTTATTAGGTTTAAGGACAAAAACGAGATAACTACCAATGAATAAAAGGATATATAGAATGATTAAACCAAATAATTGTGCAGAATGAAAATAGATAAAAATAAAGTAATGAAAGAAGTGGGAAACAAAACGTACATGGGTAATTAAATATGTAAGTAAAATAACATAATTTTTAACAAAACACAAAGTTCTGTTTTTTGATTTTCAAATTGACGGAAGAAGGTTCTAGTTAGATACAAAACTTAAAGAGATTAGCCTTTCGCCATGCTTACGAACTGTGTCAAGTATATTATAGGTTTTATCAAAATTAAAGGAATGATTTTATGATATAGAATGTTCTGAAAGTTTTGAGGCATAATAATAATGCGAGGAAACAAAATATTTGTGTTGTTTGATTTAGTCTTTTAAGAGGCTTTTTGTTTCGCCGATATAAGCAGACACGTTAGCAGTAATAAATAAGCTTTTTCAATTTACTATTCTCTGACTGCACCCCCAACTATCTTATCCTCATATTTAATGAATTAACTTTTTTTTCTTTTTTAAAAAAAAAGAAGCAAATTAGCCTTTGTTAAAAATATTTAGTTACAACAAATTTTGCATATTGTTTAGAGAATCATTCCTTAATTACTGCCCCCTATATACATCTATGACGTAAGTATGCTGTATTTGTGGTTACTGATAAATAATTTTTCATCTGTTTTGTACCTTTCTTGAACGCCATCCAAACGACTATTTAAATTTAATTTGACTTTTTCAAGATTAAAATTCTACATCTATCATTAAATCTATGTGTATGATGCATAATTCGTTCTTTTCCTGTGGTCTGCCTAAAATATTGATGAATTTGGAATCATAACTACAATCAATATTAGCTGAAAATCCTTCCATCATTTCTTCCTATGTTCTGTCAGTTCTCAATTACTGTAATTTTAAGGTGCAGTAGCTAATGGGGATGCAGGGATATATATACATTGGATTCTGCTTCCTCAAAGCTTGGCGACTGATCTCTGATCTTTAGATTGGAAGGGTTGGAGAGCGTGGAGTTGTAGAGGAGTGGAACCTATATTGGAATTGTTTGGAGCCTGTCCCTTTGTACCTTGGCTCCAATACCGGCCGGACTTGGTAGCTCCGCCATCCTCTCATTCATATCAATCTGCCTAAACTGCCAAGTCAGGCTGGTCGATATTCGCCACGTGTTACTACACCAGGTGTTTGGATTAATACGTCCCCCTTCTCCACTAATCGAATGTTGGAGTAATCGAATTGTAAATGAGCTGGAAACTATGGCCCTAGCTCAGGTTACTATTAGACCGCGCAGATGTGGTTCTGCAATTCACCGCTGTAAGCGCTACAAGAAGAAATGAACTAATTTAATTTATGAAAACAAGAGAGTTTTGTAAAAAATAATAATAACACCTAACGGACACAAAGATTCATCGACCAATAATCAAATCTATTAGAATTCCACAGATTATTCTCATTCATTATTTTCTAAAAGCTTCTTAACTTAAGGATCATAATCGATAGGTTAAAATTTCTAATACATTTTGCATTATAAGTTGTCTTCATATTAACTAAAAAAAGAACTAATAAAAAAATCTCTAAGAAATTTGAATAAAAAAGCCTGAAAAGTATTTCAAAATATATTGATCACTGTATATTAATTGCTAGAGATGGTGGTTGGGATACCGATCCATAATACACATCCCAATACAACATAAAGTTAAATTATTTATTTTGTAATATACTGGCATTTCAGCCTTTATTATATTTCACCTAAAAGGCAAAAACAATACTATATTAATTTAACAAAAAATAAAATAATAAAACCTAACTAAAATTTCTAATAGATTTTGCATTATAAGTTGTCTTCATATTAACTAAAAAAAAAAAACTAATAAAAAATGTCTAAGAAATTTGAATAAAAAAGCCTGAAAAATATTTCAAAATATATTGATCACTGTCTATTAATTGCTAGACATAAAGTGAAATTATTTATTTTGTGATATACTGGAATTTCAGCGTTTATTATAGGTCACCTAAAAGGCAAAAACACTACTATATTAATTTAACAAAAAATAAAATATTAAAACCGAACGAACACAAAGATTCATCGACCAACAATTAATTTTAATAAATTCCACAGATTATTCTTATACATTATTATCTAACAGCTTCTTAACCTAGGGATTATAATTGAAATTCCTAGGTTAAAATTTCTAATGATTTTTGCATTAGGAATCTCATTAAGTTGTCTTTATGGGACCATCCTGGTTATTAAGAAATGATAATTAAACGTAAACTGTAATAAAAATTTTAATTTCTTGATGAATAGTTAATTTGAATAGTTAAACAAATTAAATATAAATTAATTCGTATAGCTTTAATATTCCAAATATTGAACCAAAACCTTTCAGGGGATTAAGGGTTTTATAAAATAAAATGATTTCTTTCTTATTTGATTTGGCTACGGAAAGTTGAAAACAAAAATGCATAGATGTACGCCATTATCCCCCCCCTCTCACCTCTACAAAAAAGAGACAATAAATTATTATTATTCAGTTTAAATTATACAACATAATTAACATTCATTGAACTGCATTAGAGTGATGTACTATCCCTATTTAGCCTTTTATATCCTGTTGAAATGTGGTTTTTGCTTTCTGTTATTGATCTAATTCTATGTTTTTTGACCTCATGACACTTACGGATAAAACGTAGTGTAAAACGTGTTAGTCATTTACTACTTTTTGAGAGATAAAATAGTGATTTGATAATTTGAGAATTAAGTATACTTAATATATTTTACCATGATTTGTTGTTGTTGATTTTTGCTTAAAGGCGTAAAACCCTCTGGTCATCAACGCCTATGGGATGATAAAAGTAAAAAA
>NW_027107991.1:1060199-1075449 GCF_000696795.3 Halyomorpha halys | reverse complement strand
GGTTGCTTTAGAGTCCAAGGTGGGTTCTGAATTTCAGGCTTCATTATCGGAATCGTTTTAAGTGTAGAGATAGCCAAAGTGATTCTTTCTGCCAGTATCTGCCAGTTTCTGTATTGTAAACCATGATTTATTAATTAAGAATCATATACTAAGATATTAAAATAAGAAAAAATATTAAAATTAATATCTAGAATAATTCCTTATAATTTTATAGTTTAGTAATATATTAAAATAATCCATAATGTATACAATATATGTATACGTAATACATACATTTTTTTTTATGTATTTCACCATAAGTATGGAATACATCTGATAAAAACTAATCAGAAGAAATTCAAAATTAGGATTATGACTATCTTAATTTTATATAAACGTAACCTATTAATATAGATCTCGTTTGAAATTAATATAAATTTAAAATAAATATTGAAATTAAATTTGATAAATAATAAGTTGGTCCCTAAATAAGAGCTCACTCTAAAAATGATCTGACAACGAAATGAAAAAAAAAATGTATGCATATATAAAAGCTTTTTTATGATCTAACATAGCTGTTGCTAGCAATGAAGATAAAATAGATTAGTCCTTAATCCTTAATGAAAACTTTAATTTCCAAATTTCAAAATGTGTAATTATGATCGAAAGCAAATAATTTTTTTTCTTACTCCTGGAAATTTTGAAGATATATTAGATAGAATATTGCAAACACTACATTTAAAACATTCCTCAATAGAAAAAGGGAAATTAAATACCCTTGTCCTCTACAGGGATATTTTAAATGCAATACTTCATTTCAGAAGATAGAATCAAATTGTTTCAAATCAATCTATATTTATTTCAAAGAGTAAACTGTAAACAGAGAGCGGGGCCATAACGGCGGCCTAGTGTTGTGTTACGGTATGTTGTGATTGATGCGGTAGATACGGTATGTTGGGAGCCGTGGATTCCTCAAAGTCCGACCCGCGTGCCCATCTCGAATCATTATCACTATCCGTGTAGGTATGCAGGGGACCTGTATGAGTATATTGTTAAACGCAATATTATCAATGGTCAAAGAGAGAATTTCATGAAAAATCCTTATATAAACATAAATTTAATTTAAATATAAATTTCTTTCGCACAATATTAGGATGTATATATATTAGCTCTACATATTTATACATAGAGGTGTTTATAATTAAGTCAGTAAAAGATGTAAGAAAAATCCGAACTTAAGACACATAATAGTTTTCGCTAAGAATTAAGAACTGATCTTCATTCCCAGCAAAAGTCATATCAGATTACAAAGATTTTTATGTTCAAAAATTGTTTAATTTTATATTTTTAAGTTTAATACTCATTTTGAAATAAAAATGAATTAATCAGTTAATAAATTAAAATCTTCATACAAGACCAATTCATTGTTAGAATAATTTAATTTCAATATTTATTTTTAATTTATATTAGTTTTAAACGAGATCCAAACAATACGTTACTTTTATATAGAATTAAGCTTAAATTTTATCGGATAAATTATTTACTTACCGGTGAAGAACATAAAAATGGATCAATACATTAATACATGTATATGTATACATATATTATATACATTATGGATTACTTTAATGAAATACTAAACTTTGGTAGAATTAATGCTAAAAAATACTATATCTTTTTATTGTAAAAATTTTAAGGAATTACTCTAAAACTAAGTAAGTCATAACCATGTTTATTATTTCAACTTTATATTCATTGCTATAAGTCATACTTATTAATTATTGGTGAAATTTATATTAATAAATGGACCAGTATATTAATATAGGTACTTTATATTTTATTCGTTAAATATTGCTTAACTCCAGTGATTTTAGAGTTTCAATTTTATTTTTTCCAAAATATTTTAATAATTAATATTCCATCCCTTAAGATTTGATGATTTAGAAATTATGGGAATGTCTTAAGAAGGATTTCGCAACAAAATTTATAAAATAAATACTAATTGATTGTTTATTCTTAGTTTTAGAATTATTTTATACATGCGTTTGAAAGTTTTAAAGACTAATTATAAAATTATAAATAGTATCTAACGTATTTTTTACCGATTTTAATGATTTGACGAACAATATCTGATCTTAAAAACATTTCACACTCGGTGGTAAAACATGATGTCGGACTCAACCTTCTTTATTATTAAGACTAGTTGGATAATATTATGTAATGAGATATTTATTGTGAATTGAACTATTTGCTTCGCCGGATCCTCTAATGTTTCCGTAATTTTTTGAAAGAAAATTTAGGGAACTTTGTGTTTTTAAAGGAATGGTGGGATGGTTTAATTGTGACTCTTGGTTCAAGGTAAACAGTTGTGATTAAACATTTTACGTTGTGAACGTTTTCATATTTCCAGTTATTATATTATAGTAATTATTATCAAAGACTATACAAAAAGATTTTACAATACTCCAAATGATTAGAGATTCGAGTATAAAAAAAAAAACTACTCTATCTCTGAATCCTGAACTATTAGATTCAAAACCCTAAGAGCATGCTGTTAAAGAAAACAAGAAGTTATCAGGAAAAAAATACTAATTAATTGATTTCTACTTAATGAAAACGAAATGTTATATTAGCGTATATCTGCTAAGCTATACATATAAACTTTAATACATAACTATATTAAAATTAAATACTATTGTAATAATATTTTAAATAGCATAATATAGACAGTAAACAAATTCAAACTAGACTAGAAATTTATTATAATTATCTTTTACTCAACCAATCTAATTCGATATTATAATAGAACAGATGTAACTACTATCTTTTTGTTTTCTTTTTTATGTATTTAGTCAGTTTTTCTTTTTTTTTAATCTCTATTTCTAAAATTATTTATATACAATTTTAATATAAATTATGATTAAGTGGGGCCACATTGTTTTTGGCCAATTTATGTTATTGTAATATTACAATTACCTTATAATTGTTTTAAAGGGACCTAGTCGGAGAATGACAAACCATTTTTCGTTTCATTAAATGAAGTATGTGTACTTACTGTTGTGTTGTGTTATAAACCTCTATTTGTTATGAAATCCCTTACCTGAAAAAAAATAAAGATTTAATATTCGTTTTGAATATATAAAAATATTAAATTTATTCCAAAAACATTGTTTAAATCTATTTTCTGGTAGGTAAAACTTTTTTTTTAATTTAAAACAATATTTGAACAGCTCTGGAGTAGCAGCAGTTGGTGTATTTATTGATGTAGCTCAGGCATTTGATAAAGTATGGCATCAAGGACTTTTATTTAAACAGAAGTCACTTATCTCTTTCACTTATTGTCTCATACTTCTTTCTTTTTCGTACCAAAGGCTAAAGAAGGAGCTGAATGAGAGATCTTATAAGGAGCTAATTAATGAAATGAATTAAAGCCAAGAGGACGTACCATTAATCGCAGGTTCTCTTTAATCTGTCTGAAGACATTTTTGAATTTATGAATAAAGTTAATAGAAAAAAACCTATATACAAGTCTATTTATTTATTTTTGTTAAATATTACTGATAATTTTGGTTATTCAAACATTTTGGGTCAATGAGATACCAGGTTAGCATACATGATTTATCTCAGTGAGAGAGATATTATTGTGTGTACTAAGTTATCTCATTGATGGCATGAGCCTTCGACTTGAGGGCGCACTGTCAGCCATCGTAACATGAGACCTCTCTTGCCAAGTTTAATTAATTACAATCAAGCGCTGCACACAATGGAGTTAACCGCTCTTCGCTTAATTAACATGTAATGTTTTAATGATTTGTTAATTAAAACTTCTCAGAAAATTAATTTACCCAGGGATAATTGTTTTCTCACACAATTATAATTGTAGCAAATAATCTCATGTCATCAATTATACTACAAATTTCATATTTGATTAAATAATTTGTAAATATGTTTATTCGATTTCCTAGATAAATAAAAAAATAAGCAGGATATACATTTAAAATTTTAGAAATCAATAAGCCAAATTGTGACTTTAGAAGTGATTTATAGTAATAAATCAGGGCTAATATGCATTTGAGTAATGACACAACTCAAAATACGCAAACAATTAAATAAGTATAAAAAAAATCTGTATGACTACCAGTGGCTGGGATCTCTTGGATTACTGCTTTGCCTTCTACGTTAGGGCGGAAAAGCTTGGTTCATAGTTCCCAAGGTTGAAGGTAAATATTATAAAGATGTATTTATTTCATTTTTAATATATTTCATTTTATCTAGTTTATAAATTATTTTGCATTTAATCAGTTTATTTTTTAACGATTTATATTTTTATTTTATAAATATATGTTGTAATTTTTTTTTGTTAGTATTATTGGGAATACTAACATTTTCTTTTCGTCTTTTTCTTTTGTACGAATGCATATATAAATACTTAGCCAATACCCATTGTCCTTAGTTATAGTTAGTGGAATTATTCTTCTATGAACTCTATTGAATTCTATATAACAGAGGCATGATACACCATACAATATTTTTGATCCATGCCTTTCAATTTAATAAAATAGTTCTTGAACTAGTGTGTATTAAGATATTGGTGTATTCAATTTTTATTTGAATTCCTGTAGGAAACACTAATAAGAGCTGATATCAAGAAAGAACATATGTTTTTTTTTCTCTTTATAATAATTATTATTATTAAATAATAAAACAAGGAGCCAGAGTTAAGGGCCTTAATTATTAGCTTTCTAAGTATTCAAGATGAAATAGTACGAACAAAATTAAGTGATAACAATAATAGTAACAACAAAAAATGCAAACAAATTAATTACAAATATATTTAAATGAAAATCGAGTACGTGTTATAGTTAAAGTTTAGGCCATATCGATCTCTACTTTGAACTAATTATGTAATTCTTTATTATATTTTAATACTAGTTGAATCTAAAAAATTGAACAACAAAAATAGAAAAAAAAATTATTTACTTTTTAACAGAATGAAATACAGTTTATCCCTTTCCCAATGAAATCATTAGTTACAGAAAATACCGATATGCAGTTAAAATGTTCCCACTAAGAATATACAGAAGGAGACGGTACCGCCTCATCCTGAAGGAGACAGAACAAATATGCCTTGATAAAAAGCAGAGCTAGACAAAGGACAAAGGTAGAGACAAAAGGCAGTAGTAATCTCGAAAGGAACAATGTCCTGGAGGCTCAATGTATCAACAGATAGGAGCCAGGACAAACTGGAGGCGATTTGTTAAGTTCCATCAGACAAGAAGGTCTATCAGAACTGGAGGATCAGTCGGGGTACGGAGTACGGGGGTACGCTAGGCTGCAGTGGATAACAGTCCCACCTCCTCAGATCTCATCTGTATTTCCACTTCGAGTAGATCTCAATAAAGATATACAAGATGTATGGAGTCTGCATAGTTTGTAGGACTTTAAAAGGCCTTTTTCAACAAAAATAATACGATAGTAAAAAGAACAATATATAATAAAATATATTTTTTTCTTTATTTTATAAATGAACCCCAATACGCAATCAGGAACCAATTTTATTATATTTTAATTTTTTGTTGATTAAAATAAGTTTTAATAAAAAACTGAATCAAATATAAACGGACCATAAGTGATATTATCTTTATAACTCTATTACCACGACAATAAATGTTATCATGACTGTAACAGTCATACAATTTACACTATGGCAATTGCAGCATCAATAACTGTCATGTGTGTAAAGTGTCACTATAGAAACGGAATTTATCGTGGCTGATACTGCCGTAGGTGTAGTCACATATCACACCATACTTAGTGCGACAATACTGTCATGATTGAAACCATAATACAATCTGACCATTTTTGGGGCTGCGACGATCCCTGCAGTGACGGTTAAGTGTCATACTGTGTACTTACTAGCTTTTACATCACAGTAGCTTCACTGCTACCATCAACTATCACTTCGGACTTAGTGCGACAGCTCTATTTAGCAATTAATTACGGATTCGAACCCTGCTGGCACAGATGTTTTTTTCGGCGGTCACAATTGTTTGCCCTCGGAGCAAAGTACTGCCCGCGAACAAGGTCTTGTAATATTGTAATATACGATAGAGTTGGACAAAAATAACAATAATTAAAATACCTTTCTAGTTTCTGTAACTAGGAATTGCAAACATGCAATATCATTTACAAGTAATTGTAATTGTAATTACAATTACTTGATGATCTACTGTAGTTTTAATCCCCTAATTACAAACAAACTTTAGAATAAAAACATTTAAAAAATACTTCAGACTCCACTAATGCAGAATTAAGACTGCACTAATGGGATATAGAAATATAAAAATATCCTCCTAAGGTATAAATAAATTTTGGGAAACTAAAATTGGAGATAGAAATAGATTGTGATATTTATTTTCGGAGATATATTACAAAAGTATGTATATTTTTTAATTAACAAATAAAAAAATTATTACCTTAAAGAATAAAATAAAGTTTGATATCATTTCATAAAATTAAAACATTTCATAAATGTAATTCCTTCACAATGACGAAAAAAATAAATATAAATAGCAGTTAACTAAGTTAGACACTTATTTTAGTAAATTAGATTCTGAAAAAGTTTTAAGAGCTTTTACATGCTATAGCCGTTTTCAAACATGACTCACTGAAAGAGTGGAGTGTCGCTGGCATATAAGGCAAAGAAACCTGAGAATTCCATTAGTACTATATACATATACATTATTCTGTCAATCAGTTATTTATGTTTAAATTACTACAGATGAAAGAGGCAAAATTATTAGTAAAGAAAGAGGATATAAATGTTGTTTTTTTAAACCTAATAATCACAATTTTCATAATAAAATAAAACAATAGAATCGAATTCGAGTGATTTCTTGCCTTAATCCATTGTATCAATTGATTTTTAATTAACTGAAGTCAACTCTAGCCAAATAGAATAAGAAACAATGTATACATTTGAAAATAACTATGAATGTACATGTTGAGTTACTGAATAAATATACCGCATGTAATACGTAAAGATTATGACTACGAAATAAATAAAAATATATGTACTGTTGTTCATACATGTGATAATTCGATAAAATCAAATGAAAATAATAGAAAAAACAAAATTATTTTCTAACTAGGAACACCGGAACAGGTTTTCGATTAGTAATTGGGGTCGGCCATTAAACCATAGAAACAAAAGGCAAAAGCAATGATCACATTAATAAATTATCCATTTTAAAAATTTGTATTCTTCAATCTATTTCTTATATACAACCTTTTTGGACTTATGGAATAGAACTGGGAGGCAGCTAAAAATTCTAACATCAAACATGTCCAATCCTTTCGGTTCAAAGTCCTTCAGACTATACTCAATGCTCCTTAGTATGTAACTAACAATACCCTACATCATAACCTTTATATTCCAATGGTATAAGACCTTATTAAATCCAAATTCACCACATTTTAATCCCCTAGCACAATCCTTATCGACCATTAACCATCCCTACAATTCTCCCTGAAGGTTGAAACGGCAGCGAATATTTATTCATAATATAATTATTATAAATAATTATATTGGAGTTCTGGCAATGGCCATATTTTCCACCCAAGTTCTTTTAAGGTTATAAGGCTGGCGCTTTCCCTCATCCATTTAATACAGGTTAAGATAGGAGCGCCGGGATCGTCCAGGAAGAGCATTGGTTCGAATTCCCCAAGCTGAATGTAAGTATTGAAGATAGAAATAATTGTGTTTAAGATATTATTTCACTTTAAGCTTATATTTAATTGTTTTTTTTAATTTACTTTTCCATTCCGTTTCTTATTTTGTTACTGCTTTATTTACATATTTGTAAATATGGTGTGAATGAGCCCTATGATCCCTATTACCTATACATATAAGACAGAATGTAATATTACATAATGAAAAAAAATTCTTATAAAAAACGTTTTCGATTAAGCTTAACTGGGTTCGAAAGCACTTTGTATTTAAAAGTAGTAGTGCGAAGTTGGTCTACCGAAACAAATCAGTTAACTTTTCAATCGCCACTCAAATGTTTAATCCGTACTAACAGCCGGGATCAGACTTGATTAAGTATCCACTGACTTTATCGATTTGCAGGACTGCTTTAACACTCCCTTCGAGGCGCTCTGCCCTAGATTAAGGAGTCCGCGGAGGAAACGAGAAAAAGAAATAAAATAGCAAAAGGGCCTTCAGCCCGAGGACTATGGGCTATAAAACAGTGCCGTATAGATAGCCATCTGCCTTTGAGATTGCCACTTGAAGGGAATCTATACCCTCCAATCGCAAGTCCTCTTCGTCTGATGGAGGCTCAATGGTTATCGTAATAGGTGGCAAAGGTATGGAAAGTTAGTTAATGCAAAGAAATTATCTCATCTACTTAGGCTAACGTAAAGGGCAGATGATAATTCCGAAGTATAACTTTCGAAACTTTAAACCTATTTCTGACCTAAAAGCACAGAAACATACGCTCACATTATTGAATAACACGATTATTACTGACTCATGTTTTTAATTAATTAATATTTTTTTATTCTTGTTGAAGATGACATCTAGTATACCTAGACGTCAAACGTTTTACACATACAAACATAAGGACTTTTCGAACATTTCATAAAAATGCATCCGTATATACTGTTTTGGATAAATCAAGAAATACAATCGGTTGGCTTTATTCTGTCCCAAAACCTATGTCGTACCTCTGAGCTATATGGATCTAGTGTTGAAAGAATACGTTTTAGGCATTCCAGCTTCTTGTTGACCACGAGTTTCTCTTCTTATAGAAAGATGGGTTGTATAATTATTTAAGATAATTTATGTAAAATATTTAATTAAGTAGTGTTTATTTCAAAATTATTTATTATTTGTACTATGATCCTTTAACTATTTTTTTCTCTGAAACTACTTTTTTTTTATTTATTTATTTTTTAAAGATTGATTTCATATTTTGTGAATTATTTTATTTTATTTATTAATTGAAATTTACAACTGTATAAAAAAAAAGTTAAGTAAATGTGATATAGATTTCAGAACCTATGATTTTGAGAAGGTAACATCCAATGGTGGTACTTCAATGATTCCTTTAAATTAGAAGATCTTCAGGCCAGCTTTTGAGATGCCTAGGAGGAATATCAGGGATCGTTAAGGATGCGAGATTAAAAAATAATCGGTTTGGATGGGCAAGGATCTACTTCGGGTCAAATATGTGAGGAATGGGATGTTGAGGTCTCTACAGATGAGTTCATTTGTGACATAATAGGGAGCATCAAGGGTTTTGAATTGTAAGGATTTGACACAGAAGGAATTTGATGATTTGGTGGTCCCCAAAAATCAATTCCATTTGTCCAAATAGATCTGATTATCATAGTCTATAAGAGTTTTTGGTAGTTAACAGAATTTTTTTCGTACTCTTATGAGGTGTTGATATAAGTCAAGCTAAGGTGGTATAGTCTAGCTATAGCCCATGGCTACGCCATGGAATTAATGGCGAAAGAAATTTAGTTAATGGAAAGCTTAGAGCGTTTGTCAAATAGTTGTTTTAATAATCGGAATCTACGAATAACAGTAAATAAAAAATATATGTTCCAAGTTATTTTCTTTATTCAGAATGACTTCAATTTATGTATTCTTTTGTCAAACCATTGAAAAGTAATTTTTTCATTTCCATCCCAAGAGCAGAGTAATATGAAAATGTATAGTTAGCCTGTTGAATTTGAGTAGCAGAGACCGCTGAGATATGACAGACTTGCTATCGCCTAGAGCAGGCTCCAAGTCTAGTCCTAAACACCAAGTCCCGGGCCCTTGACTTAATCCCGGGGGAAACAAAGGCTTAAACGGGAAAGTGAAACTCGGGAGTAGAGTCGCAGACCGCTCAGCTAAATGGCTATCATTCCCCAGAGACCTAAAACCCCACTCGCGCCTTTTATACCCCCACATTCCGGTAGGCCATTGTTCGCAGCTTCTTGCCATAGGGGAAGCACCGCCAGTACGGGACTTAGGGCTTAACTCCAGCTACTTAACGGCCGCATTACTTAGTCACGTTGCTTAAGTCCCATCCCTATGTTTTATGGAAAACAAAGGTTGTTTTAATAACATCTAAATAAAGGAACTTATCTAGAATCAAAGAAATTACAGTTTTATAAGTAGGAAAAATTATAATAATCAACATTCTGAAACAAAGATTGATATGAATAATAATTAATCATTATAAGAGAATTTTATTTGCTTCAGTTTCTCAATCAAAACTTAATGAACAATGAATGGATCATTCATAAACTCTAAGCATCCTCAGAACAAAACCAACAGCCGATGAACGTTTCAGTGGTTGATAAGGGCGAACTATTGATTGACTATAGAAAGGATTAAGACCAGTAGTATACATGACAGATCACAGGGTTTCACCACCAACTCAAGAAAAAACAAGTACCAGCGTTACAGAGGCTGAGTGTACCACAGGTGGATCTCTCAGTAATAACGTCCGTAAAATGTACATTGTGATATAAAAATCTTGATATATAAAAACACCTAATTCAATAGACAGTGGTTATGCACATTTACATATTGAATAGAGGGTGTAACAGAATAAAGTCGATTCTTCAAATGCTTAAAGTGTGGGCAAAACAGGCTGTAAGAGGATAAAGTCGAAAAACTCGACTGCAATAAAAAAATTCCTCTTGATCCCTTTCTGACTCTCAACCACAATGACAGGATTTCAGTATCTGTGTTTGTTATAAATAACAAGACTTTTCTCCATGAAATGAAAATAACCATATTTCCTGAGCTATTGCTACAGCAGCAAAATTGAAATTGGAAAGCTCATTCATTTTCATAAAAGAATTCGTGTTACAGTAGATTTTAAGCTCTAAAATTTAAATTTTAAAATGGTTACAATAAGCGACATTTTAAAAAAGATGCAGGAATGCAAAATTTTGTAAATTTTTATTTTACTTCACGTTAATAAATTATCAAGCCTGGTATTTGCAAATTTCACAAGAACTTCTCCTTTCGATTTCGGAATATAAAAAAATACTGGAAACAATTGTGATCAAAAAGCTAACACTTTGACAGCCTTCCAGTGAAGGCAACTTCAAGCACTGCCACCTGAATTAACCAAAAACCAATCCTGCTTAAACCCGCCCTAATGGATTTCCTGTTGCTACAAGAAACCTCCATCGCTCCTTTCCTCACCCTTCTACCTCAGACGTCACCTACTTCAGTTTAATATATTCCTGTTTAATGCGTCCACATTAATTACACCATCAAGCAGGAAATCCATTATGGCGAAAACTATCAATCAAGGATTATTAGTTATAGATAAATAAACAATAATAATATTAAGAATCTTCGCAAAGAGCCTACGTAATTTTTTTAAAGAAACAACCAGGATGACCTATGATAAATTGTCTTTATAACGTTTAAAAAAATTTAGTAGATAACAATAGTGGATATTATTTTGAGTTTGGTGCTCCACTGAACCTCCGAATTCCTCTTCCAATCCTTACAATCCAAAACTCTAAATGCCTTTTACTTTGTCACAAATAAAATCATCCAGGCCTTACTGTTCCATATGCCACCAAACTAGCCCGAACCAGGTATCAATCCTTCCATTATAAACTCCCTAACCACCCAAACACACTAGTTTCTAACCTTGCTGCCTCTTCCATTCCTCACAATTCTTAGAGGTGCCTTGAGAATAAGATGGTCTTGAGAACTTCTAATATAGATGTTATTAGAGTTCTACCAATGAGTAGTTTCTCTACATCCCTGTATCATATCATTGTGATCTTACCACAAAACATAAAATTTACTTGATGTATTTTCATGTAAATACAGTTATAAATGTCATTAAATAAATTAAAAAAGAAAAAAAATTATTTTACCTCGACAAGCCCTCGAAAAATCGTATTCTATTTTTTAAAATTAATAGTTGCATAATGCACGCACTGCCCCAGATTTTAACAAATGTTATTTAAGTATTATGTTATTATACTGTAGAAAACGCATGATGGACTATAACGAATACATCATCTTTTTTTCTCCCTGAGTAACCAAAATAATTTTACTGTAAAGCAGTATATAAACGGAAGAATAAATAAATTTGATCAAGTTTAGTGAACGGTCGGTTAGTTAATCTTAGGGAAGTTGTAAGAGTTGGGTCTAAGTAAAACCATGAAAATCGGAAAAGAAAGTTGGGAGGAAAGTTTACAAGGAGCGTTTTCAGAATACCAAGCTTCCAAGTTGCGATCAATTGATCAGTATACAGGAGAAAGCCCGTGCGAGAAGTTTTCTGCTAAACGTCAAAATACTACCTGATTTCCTGAGGGGGAACATGAGAGCGCGGGCATGACATTGATTTAATATTTTCCTAGAGAAGATTTATAAATTAATGACATTATCCCTTTTCTATCACTTCTTCTTTTTGAAACTATTTTCCTACCTACAACAAAAAATTATTATTTCTTTTTTAAAATAATTTATTTATTGTTATTTACAACTTTATACACATATATACAACAAGTAAATTTGCTGTAGGTGACATAGTGACATGATACAAACATGTGAAGAATCTACCCACTGATAGAACTCCAATAACATTTCTAGAGGAGAAGATCTCGAGGCCATCTTCTTTTCAGACGCCTAGGAGGATTATTAGGTAATGAAGGATAAGCCAAGTTAGAAACAAGTGGATTTAGGTGGTTGAGAAGTTTATTATGGAAGGAACGGTATCTGGTTCTGGCCAAATCGGCAACATATGGAACATTGAGGTCCTGATGGATGACTTGATTTGTGACAAAGTAAAGAGCATTAAGGATTTTACGAAGGATTCAATACATGTTAATCCCACTAGGCGTCAGATAAAAACATAATCCTAAGACCTTATATTCAAGGAATGTTACCATGTGGAGTTCTACCAATGGGCAGATTCTCAAGAACCATTGTAAACTCACGCAACATTTACTTGTCAATTTATTTAATTGCAGTGTGGTAAATTTCAATGAATAATAAAAATAACACAATAATGATTCCTAATCTAGATATAATTTTCAGATATATTATAAATTTAAAGTAGGATTTTTTAAACTTTATTTTGAGGAATTTTTTTTGGTGACCATTGTTTATTCGATCGTTTATAACTCCCCTGCAGTTTCTCTAATTAAGTTGATATAACTTTTGGAAAGCGAAATGTTTTTTCTTTTAACCTACATTAATTAAAATTTAAATTAAATGCCCTAATAAGGGCGAAATATTATTTTCAAATAAATAAAGACTTTTCAAACAGCAATATTATATCCTCGGTTCTACTTTGTTTGATTAGATCAGGTTTTTGCACTTTGGTAGAGTTTATAGAGCTCCTAACTATTCCTAAGTTTCGTGTATATTGATTCAGTCATGTTAAAGTTAATCCAAATATTTTGACTTTTCAAAAGAAGTGAAAGGCGAAAAGTTTGGGCAGAAAACTTATATATTCCGATTTTTTTTTTTTTTTTTTTCGAAAATTTGTATTTAAGGGCTTTATGAAGTACTAAAACCGAATAAAAACTTTCACTTCTAAAAACTCTATTACCACACCACACTTTAATATGTCAGTCGGTATAAATTATTTTAATATAGTACTAATATTGAAGCACAGTGAGGGTTATTACATAAAAACTATTCATATTTTATGTTGCATAAGTATGACAGTATCATAGGTAGTCAAACTGTCTAAAATAATAAAAAAAATCAACCAGATTAGAAAATTAGTAAGGATTTTACTATTTTTGTTTCCGTAGTAACCGCTATTTCTTCTTATCACTTAACCTATATTTGTAAAAAGGGAATGGTTCGAATCTTTTTCTACCATAAATGCTTGAAATACTGGACCGCTTCACATGCTTTTTGTTTATTTTTATTTCAATATTAATAATATTAGTAGTAATTTTTCGGGTAGAAAAAAAAGCTATGAACAAAGTTAAACGATTTTGGTGCCTAACTCAGAAAGTTTAGTTGTTTTTTTGTACGGTTATTAACTACCAATTGATTTGCCTCTTTTTGAAGAATATGAAAAAAAAAATATCACAAAATAAATAAGAAACCGTTTTTCTATTCTTCATAAAGATTTTTTATTTTAAATTGTGTTCATTCAATCCATATTCATCCCTAAATTTAGTAAAAAGTGAAGCATTGCTAGGTCTCATAGTTATTTATAAGCAAGGACCATCAGTTGAATTCTATTTCATATTCCCCATAGCTTTAATGTATTTTTTTTTATTATGACTATTATGTAATTTGATTAAATAAAGCGTCAGTTATAGAAGAGAGCATAGAGAGAGATGGTGGAGAGGGTATAGTAGAGAGGAAGAAAGACAGGTATATATATTTGCAGGTGTGTAGAGCAGTTACCATGGCAACCGCCTTATAAGCCTCAGCTAAAGGCAATCTCTTTTCCCCTGCCGAAGCGGCCATCCCCTCATAACTCTACAATATTTACCTCCATCTCTCCCTCGTCTAATTTCTATTTATTTCCTATATTAATCCTCTTTATCGATTTCTACTTTATATATTGTTTTGTGGGACATATTCTATATTATAACCGAAGAGTTTATTATGGTTATTATATTGTAAAGATACACTAAACCTCAATTTCAAACTTCATGTTCAGATATCATACAGTACTTTTAATAAACGAAAGAGGTTCTTATAAAAATAAAATTGTATTAATAATTTATTTGAAATTTTATTTATTTATAAAATAGTTGATCCATATGATCTATAAATTATTATCCCACAAGAAAATAAACTGATACCGAAAATAAAATACTTTAGAGCAATATACATTATAAATATATTTATTAAAGAAGTAATATAGATTAATGGATCTATATCAAAATGAAAATGTACCAACTGACAAGATTGCTGATCTTGAAGACGGGGGAAGAGTCTCAAAACGTTGAAAGAAAAGATTACGCATACAATCGATATATTAATAGGAAAATGTTTTCACAAAAAATATCTAATATAAGAAGAAAAATATTTTATAAATTAAAAGATATATGTATAGCAAATATATGGTCAAGAATAGTATTCTGGAATTACAAATGGAATCAATAGAAGACTACATCAAAAAACGGGTTTATAAAATTCTACTTCCAGTTACCGACAGTTCATGGAGCAGTGACTTACGACTTACAACTTGGGAAACCCAACCTCAATCCGAAGACTAAAGCCCAGGATGCTGCTAGAGATTCTGTTAAAATTATA
>NW_027107991.1:1037713-1060123 GCF_000696795.3 Halyomorpha halys | reverse complement strand
ATTAAATCTATAAATGTCATTGTTTTTGAGATTAAATTTTCTTTTTCTCTCTTCTTAAGAATTATTATTTTTATGTATTTATGTTGTCTTAATTTCTTCTTTATAACATTTAAATAGTTAGGTCCATATATGTCCATATATTTTGTTAAAATAAATTGTAAAAAAAAAATATATAATTGTTTAATTAACCGATCTCGTATTAATTAAAAAAAATAATAATATTAAATAGAATAGTACGTAATTTAAAGGTAATACTAAGCACACATTAGTACTAAATTAAAACTAAAGAGATAACAATGGTACCATAATAGTAAAAAGAAATATGTAGAAAAAAAGTTCTGTATTACTGCGCATAGGTAGTTAAAAGCTCTGTTTAATATTTTTTATTAATTGTTACTAATAAGTACATCTCTATTAAGAGAGCAGTACTTTATGAGGTTTAATTTTTAAGTTCAATATTATAAATACTTCAAAATCTCCAGAGAAATGAACTGGATAAAAATCTTACTCTTGCGATGATAAGAAAGTAGATTTAAGTGCTTAAGTATATCCCTCTTCCAAAAGAAACATAAATCTTGCTAAAAAAGACTGAATCGTGGACCGAGGCTGAGAGGTAGTAGGACATTATAAACGGGCGAGGGGGGGGGGCAGGGTAGAGGTGGTTTTAATTGGTATTTAGCCACCCCTAGGGGCACCTGGCCCCCAGATTTATGGGGACCCCCGAAATTAAAACATACCCCCAGGGCCAAGCATCCGCTCTATCTCTTATTCGACTACGAACGAATCTCATTCTGCTCAATTTGCGAGAAAAAAAAATTGTTTATTTTTTTGTTTCCACATCAGTTCATTTTCACCCCCTGTATGTTTTTAAGCATCTACCCTTTTTTTCTACAGCACAAATCCATAATTTTTAGAGCGTAAATATTTACAAACAGGTAAGTGAGTAAATTAAAAAGTACTAATACGATTAATATCTCATTTTTAACGAGTGTTATTTATTTGCGTTTTTATCATAACTATGTTTAAGTATTAATGAAAAAAAAAAACATCTAAAAAATATTGTAATTTTGAAACAACGTCTACTGTATAGCTCAGAACAATCTAAATAAGTCCTTAACAATTTAGACAAACTAAAAATGAAGTAATTTTCAATTATTACCTTTTTTGATATTAATTATCTGTTAGGTTTTAATTACAAATTATATTTTAAAATAAAATCTATTAAGAACTAGAAGCCAACACCCAAGTTCCTAAGAGACACTTGACATATGTAAGGAAACAAATGTAAATGATATCTGAAAAACAAAAATCCAAGTAGAATGGAGAATTCAAAATCTTAGCACAGTTGTGCTAAATACATTTCCACTATCTTTATGGAAAATACAAAAGGTTGTCTTTTAGGATAATTTTTTGACAGAATAAATTAAAGTATAAAATATAAATCTGTTCAGTCAAAAAATAAATTGAAAAGTTGTAGTTTTCCTAAAAGATAAAACCTTTCTTTAATTGTATTTTTTGTAAAGTTAGTGGAATTATAACAACTTAGCTTTGCTGTGAAGTAAACCATCACAATCCATTTTTCCATTGGGATTCTTAAAACGTCAAAAAAAGACATGCATTACCCACAAAAATATTGATGATAATTGTACTAAATTGGTCATTTAAAATACAATGGAAAAAAAAATTAAAAGAATAAAATAAATCAAAAGCGAACTATTTGATATCAGGAATGTTAGAGCTAACAGGAGCTTTATTATGAAAACTATTTTCACTACTATAAAAGTTATTATGACAGAACTTAAATTGTTCCTAATATTTTGTATATATGTTAAAACTTCATATACATTAATTATAAGTTGAAATAACAAAATAATAAATTTGTTTGACATTAAAAATTGATTGAAAAAATACAGTATTTTTTATTTTTTTTAATATAATTGTAATACAGTTAATGAAATAGTAACTATTAATAGATAGAAAAATGGAATAAACAGTGAAAGAAAAACAAAATCTAGGATGATGAGTAGTAGACTAGACTAGTTTAGTCTATTTTAGAGAACTAGTTTTCACTATCCAGTATCAGGAGAACAGGAGCTAGGAGGAGCTTTAATAGATCTCGCCTAGTAAACCGGTTATTCAGCTTCTGACCATGGACCCTTATATTTTATATCATTTCCTAGCCATTACTGTTATTCTAATATTTTTGTGAAATAAATATTAAGACTGTTCTTTGTTAATTAATAATTAATAATTCTTGTTAGTATTAGTCTTGATCTTTTAATTTTGAATATTTGATTAAATTATAAACATTAGTTTTACTAGACATTATTATATTATATATGCCTACATGTAATTATACTAATTTTAGATTGATTTCAATAAAATGTGTAGCAAAATAAATTTTATAATAAAAAATTACAACGTACAACTTTCACTTCCGAACCTACTCTTAGATGAAATTAAATAGAGATTTCTTTATTATTCAGGACGGTGAAACTTCCCTTTACTGTATATTTCCTATTTAGGGAAGTAAAAGAAAATTTGACAGTTGTCATAAAAACCATAGAAACAATAAAACATTTATTTTCTCCCATGGTTTATAATATTATTATTTTTATATATTCATATGTGTTTTACAGCAATTAATTCTATCAAAATATAATCTCACATAATCAGATTTATTTTATATAATATACACTAACAAATATATTCAAATTGTAGTTCCGAGCCTTTTCAGGGTTCAGAAAAAACATAAACTGGATAATAAAATCAGGGATTTTAAAAGAAATGCTTAGTGGTAGAAAACAAATTTAATTTATGGCGCCATATAATATAAATTTCATAACTTCATAAATATGATATAAATTAAAAGTAATAATGTTGAATAAATATGATTTTGATATTCTAATCTTTCCTGTTCGAGTGCAGCGTGGCTTAGTGGTAAGGCACAGTGCTCCTAGCTCCAAGTACTAGGGTTCAAATCCAGCATTAACAGATAACTAGCCGTATAATGTGGATACCTTTAATTGGGGAAAATCTAGACTCTGATGAAATCAATTCCTTGTACAACCGTGGGTCTAGTAACAGTACTGCCTGACCTTTCATGGATAGTTGTGGTATAGATTTATTATTAATACTCAGATGGAATATATATGTTAGATGACTAACATTTATATGATAATTTTGCAAAGTATTTGAAGAAAGAGAATTATTTACAATACAAATGTTTAAAATTAGTTTATGTGAATTAGAGATGAGATTATAACTAAGTAAATTATAAACCAAATAAATAAGCAGCATACATCACTAAACCATCTCATTAATAAAGTCTATTTGTTAATTTTATATTCACTAATTGTCATAACTGTATTTTATTTGGTCTGTTCTAGTAATATACGCTGGTATTATACTACTCTACTTAAAAATAGTTTTGCCAACAACATTACATGTAAAAATTAAAATCTTTGTTGCATGAAAATCTTTTCTCAGAGCAGCACAGAATTGATAAATGGAAAAGGAGCAGAAAAAAGAATATAAAGAAAGAAAAATAAGAAATTCCCGTTGGCATTGTGGACGGTGACCCCCGCGCCTGGAAACCACGACCCGCATTGAAGTGAAGTCGTGCGGGCTTAGCCTATACATCAGCCTGTCGCTCTGCAGCTCCTCTATATAGCAAGTATTTTTTGTTTTGTTTTTTCTATATCAGAATATTTATTTGGTCTAGGCCAAGAATTTTTGTTATTTTATCTAAGGAAAAAAAAAGACTTTCAATCAACTAACAAGAGAAATGCATATTGTATAGAAATTTCGTAAAAAGTAGTCTTATGTTTAGTTATTATACAAACCCTATTCTAGACAATGACTGAATTAAAAACAAAATTAATTTCTTATTGTCATTATTTTATGTTGAAACTGACATATTAATTTTTGTTAATTTGTTATTTTTGTAAATTATTTAAGAGAAAATGATATAGCTACATTTTACTAGAATGGTGTTAATTTACTAATTTAATGTTTTTAATTTTTTTAAATGAAATTCGGCACCACTTTTTACACTATATCAGTTTTATGCGATTTAAACAATAATAACAATATATGTATGTTTTTTACATCATATCTCTATTCACAGATATATCCATGATGTTAATTGTATGTAAAACGTTTTAAAATGCTAAATGTTGTAAATATAGGGTTGATAGCAACCTAAGTCCATGTTATAGCAGATGACCTTGTTCATTAACTGGGCAACTTATTTTGTAAATTTGTAATTTTTACGTGATAAAATCTCCAACAACTTTCCATCATCATCTTTCCTCCACCTCACTTGTCCTATGTTTTCTCTCCTTTTGTTTCTGTTACTTTATTATTATTTTTATCCATTACTTCATTAGAGTTTAAAAATGTACAAAACAAAAACAATACAAACCAAACATGAACTACGTTCAACTAACCTTTTGTGTGACGTCATTTTCACTTTAGCAAACATATTAACAGACTCTCAGTCAGGTTAAATATTATATCGTTTTAACATGCTAAAGGAAGGGAATTTTATTCCATTTAACACACTTAAATAAATTAATCTAAACATCATGAATACCCTAATATCTGTAGATTGAGGTGATAACCAGTGCTTGTAATGGACTACCTTTGAAAATATCTTGACAGGCATAAGAGGACCACAAATCATCCAGGCATGATATAAAATTTAATTATTAGAATAGATGATCCCTCATCCAGTTTCTCTTTAGTCTTCTACAAGCATGATTTATATGATATGAGTTATTGGGCATGATTTTGTGAGACTATGGAATTTATGAGAGTGTCCTATTATCTTGATTTTGTTACCTGGAAGATTTAAAATTTGTTTATGTAAGTATTTTTTGTAGTTCTAAGTTTGCGATGCGTAGGTCCAAAGTGATTTCAGTAAGTAAGTGTGAGTATTGAATTTCTTTCTTTGTTATAATTTTGATTGTTTCGAAAGGAGTGGAAAACAAGTTTTACCTTTCGATTTAAAGCATGTCTCTTATTTTTTGATATTTGGGCCATATTTTTTAAATTATAAATTAAACACAATATTTTTAAAACAAAACCTTTAATTTTCCCTTATTTCTCAATCTGCAGATTTCGTTGAATCTCTATTTAATTCTTGATAATTAATTCTTAAATTAAAACAAGGGTTTCTTGTCACGACATGAGTACCATATTTTAGGTAAGGATTCAAACTATACATTGTTAGTCAGACCTACTCTTAAGAAATTTAAGAGGTCTAATCATTTAACAGAATAACAGTATCAAGTGCGAAGAAGAGTATCTAACCTATTGTAGGAACATGATTTGTAAATGAGGCCGAAACGTCACATAAAACTGACATTTATTTGTTTATTAAAAGATTTTATTTTAATTAATTAATAGTAAAGAAGCGAGTTGTTTATAATGATTTTTTATCCCTTTCAACAGGAAGACCTACCTAACAAGCGGACAATAACACCAATAAATAACTCACCTACAAATAATGGAATTTTTTTTTTCAAGCTGAATAATGGATACCTCATGAATGAATAAGCTAATTATTTTAGTTTTTCTCTGTAAGTTAGCAATTTTGGCACGGTGGCATCCGGTAATAGCACAATAACACTTAATCTCGAACATTTATATAGATTTAAACAATACTTCCTGCACCATGACTAAGTTTTCCCGATTAGCAAGTCTGACCATATTTAATATAGAAAAAAAATACTCAAGCGAAAATCAGAGGTAATGAATTTTGTATAAGCATGTAAGTAATTTCCTAAGGACACATATCATATGGAACTCCCCACAAAACAACTTTATATTTATATTTTTCAACATTTAATGTTTTACACGACCAATTTTAACAGTAATAGTAAGAAGATAATACTGTCCACGTTCAGTAGTCTCAATAGAAAATGTCCGTTATTAGGGTGTTGGTGGTGTAGGAAAATTAGAGAAGAAGAAATCTATAAAATTAAGAAGAATTGGATAAGATTTGTTCTCTTAGAGGAGAGGAAATCCACGATATCTCAGAAGAGCGGTGGCGCAGTTGTAAGGCGCTCTGCTACTACGAGGACCCGGGTTCGAATCTGACTGTGGCAAATAATTATTTGTTCTGTTTCTGTAGCTGTTAGTCAATCTCGTGGATTCTGTAGCCCCAGGGCCCCAACAAGCCTCATAAAGTGGATATTCTTAATTAGGGAAAAATGTTAGTAGTTGAGCGTGATCTTGAAAAAGTCATCTTGTATATCCGTTTTCTAAAAACAATGTATCCTTACATATTAATGAACCACTGTTCAATAATATGTCTGTAGTGGTTCATATTATTTTTGAACAGATGGTATATGATAATACAATAATAACAAAATCTTTTTTTAGTATTATATATTACTTAAGAGACAGTCAAGAAAAAAAAAAAAACACACACTATAAAATCAATTTCCAGAACATTAGGTACCTCAAATTTACAAGAGAGGAGAAAACCATTTATAACGGAACTGCCGCTATTCGCGTATCGACGTTCGATCCCAGATCCGAGTTAATCTCGGCGCGGATAGTCGGAGAGCATTTATCAAAAAATAATAAGGTGGTTGGAGGGAACCCCTTATTCAATCTTCAATTCCCTTATTGAAAAATGATGGGAAACTCCCCCCGTATAGAGAAAGGGGCCCCCTTGTTTGCATAGCCAGTCTTCGCCACCTGTTCTCTCCAATCCTCTGTTTGTTGAGGTCTACTCCGTCAAAACCAATTCCCCTTTCGTTTTTCTTTCAAAAAAAAAATTAATAAAATAAATAAATTTATAAAATACGGTGAATTTTTTTGAAAACGGGATTTTTGTATATATATGACGTCAAATATTAATTTGTTATAGTAACAATGAGGCATTGATTTATCGTTCAAGATTATTGGTTTTATTTATCATGATAAGAGATATTAATTAATTAACTATTTAATTGAGGTCCAGCGCGGAATAATAATAAAATGAGATATGTTAGATTTAACATATTCGATTAGATAGAATATATTCTATAATTGATATATAATGCTATATGTTTATATAATAATATTTTCATATATGTCTGAATTAAGTTCTATTCAATGAGGTATCTTATACAACTATTTAATTATTAATTAGTTATTACTTAATTACAAATCAGTTATCATTCATTATTTAGTTTATATTACGGTTAGTTATGATTCAACTACGAATTAACTATTTATTTATGGTACAACGCGGAATATTAAGGAAATGAGATAAGTTGTATTTATAATTATCATAGAATTTTACATGTTCCGATATTTTCATATATGTCTAAAATAATTTTTGTTTAATCACGTATTTTAAATAACTATTTTTGTTGTCCTTCGTGCGTTTTCTGATATTTTGTCAGCTGGATTACTGGTGAGTTTTTAATGCTACCATAATAGTATATTATATAAAGTCGGAAAGTCGCCTATTATTAACGACAAAACACTAAACGAATATGTCCAGACCTAATAATAATTATAAAAGCAAAAAACATAAATAGCAACAGATCAAAGTTATCTTTATATCTGAATCTGGCTCGAAGATGAAGATATTAAGCGTTTCAGACCGTAAAATTATAATTTACAATAACTAATATTATTATCTTGAATTAGTTGTCAATATTTGAAAACATTTTCTTATACAATGAGTAGTAGTTCGATTAAGCAGGTCAAAAACTTTTAAAATTTCATGAACAATATAAAGATATAGAGAACTCCGGAAAATCGTCAAATTTAGATATAGACCTGAAAAATCCTATCGGTAAAAAGCACCAGATGAAGGTCGTAAATGAAGACACCCGAGGCGCGGCGCGTGAAAGCGGTCCTCCTGGTTGGATAGATTGAGAGATTGTAACCATGGTGACGACGTAATTGACGAGATGTCAGCCTGTGCACCCTCCCCTTAAAATTTACAACACGTTCTGTTTTACCCCGGAGCCGATCGGATTACCCAGAGCCTAATGTATTCCTGGGACAGTTCCAAACCACCCTCTCAGAGACACAACACGAGGGGCCGCTTCCGGTATTAGGGGGTAATGGGCCGGAATCTGGCCACGGGCTTCGATAGCTACCGAAAGAGGCAGAATTTACCCTCCCGGCTAAGGTAGTTCCTATAAGAGTTGGAGTTTCCTATAGTCTTTCTTTCTTCTTCTACCTGTATCACACTTACTGCATTCCGGAGTTTCTGCTTTAGATGGTACAGATATCCTTAGCCAAAGTTCAAAAACTTATTTCTGTTTTATCAAGATTTTATTGAGTGCGTAAACTCAATAACTTTCAGCTAAAAATTCTTCGTTTTAATTTAAAGCATAAAACATTATTTTTATGAAATAGGTATTTAATATTAACCAATTAGGGTAATAACTAAAGTAATCAAATGGCATTATAATAGTTTTAATAAGAATTCGTAACTAATTTCCATTTAAATTGTTTCAGAATATGTTTTAATTAAATTAAGACCGTTTGTAGCCGACGGAGTTAAGACTCCACTTCAGCAACCTCGAGTGCAGCGGCTTCGATTCAGATCCGTCCAAGGTGTCTTTTTTTACGAATCCCTTCCTAATAATTTCTGACATAAGGGGGTTGACAGGATACCACCCTATTCTAACACCATGATGGAGGGTCAAGTTTTCATTACGAGAAGTTATATTTTATTGTATTTATATTAAATAGAATCTAAGATAACTGTAATTGGATCTTTATTTAAAAAAACATATTCGTTTCGTGCATTAATATGGTTATTGGTTTTCTTTACGACCAAGAATGGATTCCTTTAATTTGGTACAACAGAATTTAAGAGGCGTAGTAAGTTTATGTAGAAGATCCTTTTGATCATTTTTTACAAATCAAGATAAATTTAAAATTCTTTTCATAGGATATTTTTGTTTATTATAAAAATAAAACAATGAAAAATAAGAACAATTCAAAGATGGAAAAATAAAGGAAAGAATTTAAAAAATATTAGCATTCTTACTGATTAAAAATACTTTACTTACTTCAATTTAAATGTCTCGTTTTTACACAAATTTAATTTTTACATCAATTTAATTTTTTTAGTCTTGTAAGTACATTATTTTTTATTATACTGATTAATATTTTTATTTATGGCATGTCATATTTGTAGTTGGTTTTATTATTGTTATTTTTTTTTTTATTTGTGAGTATTGTTAGCATATAATTTTTTTTCGTTCTTCTTTCTTCTGTGTATATGAAATGAATTAACATTTGGAACGCTAATACTTATGGCCCTTAATAGTCGCCGATTGTATTATTATTATTCAATAAAACCAATTTCAATAAAAAATATAAAAAACACAAATAAAGAGTTGGATATCGAAATGACATGGAAATAAAAATAATCATGACTTTGATTTCAATTGATCATTCATTTAAGATTTCCTGTACACATCATTATATAACATTGAACTGTGATATCATATTTAGGGGGCTTTTGGATAATATACATGGTTGCATCTGAATGGTTAAATTTAAAAACTGAAAAGCAGCACTGATAAAGGAAGACGACGGGAGAGGGTGAACAGATGAGAATTAAGGAAATGAAGGAATCCCCCTCAATCAGAAATGTATCTCGCTATTATGTAAGAGATTAAGAATAATGAAGGAATATAAAGGAGACTACAAATCCGCTTCATAAATAAGAAGAGAGTAATATTCCTGAGGTGGGGGAACAGAGTACAAAGAGATTATTTACTCAACAATTTAAATAGGCTATTCTTTGCTTTACAATCCTATTCCTTCTCGGGTTTGTTTTACACGGCGTCTCCTTGTCCTTAGAATTACCTCCGTAATCCTTCCGGGGTTCTTTCTTCTGAGGAGCGCAAATCCCCTTTCGGGTCTTCTACTTCCGCAGCCCTCTTGAGACCGTCCTCGAAGGAAATTAACGGAATTTCCTCCAGGAGACCCCGAAGAAGCAGTGCTGAGAGAGCCCCTAATTGTTCCGAAGGGTTATTGGTTTAGCTCGGCTTTACAGTGGGTGTCAATAGGGGCCGAGGCCCAGGCTTTGGGGAGAATATTAAAAAATATTGATCTAGTTTTTAGCCCTTTACCCAGCCCTGTAAGAAATTGCTTGTCCTTTTTTCACTTAACCCCTTCTGTATTCCCAAGAGGAAGGGTCTTAGCATTAGATTATAATAACCATTCGCACTTTATCAATCCCTTGTCAGTCAGCGTCGACGAAATTGAGTTGTGAACCATAAATATATTTATACGATATATAAATAATTATATATTGAATAAATAGTAACTAGTTAAGAATGTTGTTATAATACATATGTCATCTTACAATGAGCAACCATAGGAAATAAAATGGGGAAAACATTCCAGGAGTAATCTTTCATTATAATATATTACATCATACATTTAGAAATAAATTATAACTTTACATTTATGCTATCTTAGAAATTAAAGTATACATATAAAATATATTAAAGCGGCTTGATTCATTCAGAATCCCTTTTTATTCATAATAAAAGGATTATAGAGATCATAATGTGAGAAGATGAGATTGTTTCTCCTTTTGAGAATCATAGACCTATCAACAGCCTTTCAAACATTTAAAAAATTAGGAGCTAAATAAAATTAAAATAATATGTATTTCTTGGAATTCTATCAATGGGTAGATTCTCCACATGTTTGTATCATGTCATAATATCACTTACAGCAAATTTACTTGATGTGTATATATGTATACAGTTGTAAATAACAATAAATAAATAATTTAAAAAAAATATTTATTTCAATCTTGAGCGAGATTACTTGATGTCAGACTAAAACTAGTACGTGCTTCTCCGTTAATTATTATTCTCAACTCATTCCATTCGTACTATACTGGTAAGGTGTCAAATAAACTTTTACCACTTATACACCTGAAAAAGGAGTTATTCTTATGCCATTTGATTGACTGATTTAACTCCAAATTAGATTGTTGTAGCTTTAATTTTTATTATTATTTCTTTTTTTAATGGCTCAAGTTTGAGGTCCAATACAGCCCCAGTGTAGAAGTGTCAAGATTTATTTCTTGATGTCGCCTTGAGATAAATATTGATTGAATCGAATCTACAATCGTCTGAACCAAGCAATAAGTTGATATGGGAGCATAGTCAGACATTACGGAAGCATAAACAGTTAATACGAATAGGGTAATAAGTTGAAATTATTTCAGCATTTGATTTTTTTTATTCAAAAAATATTTTAACTAATTTAATTTTTGACATATTAGCAGGTCATATTTTAATATCTAGATCACAAACATTCGAATGTTATGATGAACAACATATAACACAGATAAAATTGTTTTTCAATACTCTTAAATGTTCAAGCTGAGGATATTAAGAAATAATAGTGAAATTAAAATAAACGAGAAATATAAATAAATAAAATGAGAGGATGAAAATATATAATTTTACTGACTTA
Organism: Halyomorpha halys; assembly: GCF_000696795.3. NCBI lineage: Eukaryota > Metazoa > Arthropoda > Insecta > Hemiptera > Pentatomidae > Halyomorpha > Halyomorpha halys. The sequence goes on along the minus strand of NW_027107991.1, from coordinate 1,048,651 downwards.
CACGTCTGGCAGATTTTTTCTATTTTTGTTTTAAAGTTGACTTTCTTAAGTGAAATTTCGTAAGACTTTATTTTAGTTTTTTGGGGGGTCTATAGCTATGCAGAGGGGTTACAGTTTGATGTTTCTAACCAGCAAATTTCAAATACCCTTGCTCATATCAGCTGTTTTTGAAAACCATCAATCCAAAAGATGATAGTTCCTGTGTCATAATTATTCTCAAATCAAGATTAATTAAACATTACATTATAGTGATTCATTCTTCTTACACTCAGATTTTTATTAAATAATACTAAAAGTTAAGTAAAGGGTATAAATAAATAAGTTTGAGAAAACTGCAATATGATTCGATACCGATACGATACGATATAAAAGGGAGAATGCTGTGAGAGTTGATATTTAAATTAAGATTTTCCTCAAGGTAGTATCCTAGGTCCCATCCTCTACACCGTCTAAACAGCTGACATTCCAACCAATCCTAACACTATCCTCACCACGAAAGCCGATGACACATGTGTGCTCGCTGTTAATAATAACCTATTAATCGTATCTCAAAATCTCCAATCCCATATCACAACCCTCGAAGAATTGTGTCGTAATTGGAGGATTTAGATAAATTCCAACAAATCCCATCAAATCACCTTTACCCTTCGTCGTAAACCTACTGACTATGTTACTCTTACCCCTGTCGAACAGATCCGCTACCTTGGACTACATTTGGACGATAACCTGGAATCCTCACACAAGACTGAAAAGACAGGAAACTGCACGTCGATTTCGACTATTACAGCACTTACTAGACAAACTGTCTAAACTTCCAACACATTACAAAAGACTGTAATCTGGACATATGGAGTTGAGCTTTGGGGCTCCACTAAACCTTCGAATTCCTCTCGTATTCTATCCTTACAATCCAAAATCCTTCGTAAAATCCTCAATGCTCCTTACTTTGTCACAAATAAAATCATACATAAAGACCTTAATGCTCCCTATGTAACCGATCTAGTCTGAACCAGATATCACTCCGTTCATTATAAACTCCCTAACCAATCAAACCCTCTAGTTTCTAATCTTGCATCCTCTTCCATTCCTGACAATCCTCCGAGGCGCCTGAAAAGAAGATGGCCACGAGACCAGCTAATGTCAAATGTCATTAGAGTGCTACCAATGGTTAGTTTCTCTACACGCCTGTAACACTCCAATTTAACTTAGATCAGATTTACTAAATGTATTATAATGTACCATTGTAAATATTAATAAATAAATATTAAAAAAATATATATGAATTAGGCCAGTAAATATTAATTATTTCAGGAAAATCGCCAACTAAGCTTTAAAACTAAGTTAAACATAGCAGATTCATTCGCTTCCCTGCTTTCAGTACAATACTCCTTCAATATTTAGAGATTCAATCTCCTAAACAGCCGAGATATAAGAATATAGAGGCCCGGTGTCTTGGCGGCGTGAAGAAGAATGGAAAAAGCTTTTAAACTAAAAGCAATATCGGTTGATTGGAACGAACAATGCCTCCCTCGACAACTGGGCACCACAAAAAAGTTTTCCATCCTATCAATGCTAGGAACGACAATGCGAGCCCTGGCGGCGGAACGGAGTACGTCGGCACTCATCGCAATTGAATCAACTGCCTTCCGTTCGGCCGCCTTTAATGGAAAGGACTCCTGGATGAACGAACAGAGCTGTCCCAAAGAAGTGAAGGACCAACCGAGATGAGAGATGAAAACGTGTATAAAACAACTGTAACCTACGCTCTAACGTATGTGTTACACGTAGACACCGGATTTTTGTGAGAAAAAAAAACGAAAAAATTATAGTAAAAATCCTAAAATGTGCAAAATCGTGTAGAAAAAAATCATAATGTATATAAAATAACCGGATCCTGCAATAATTAACTTTATTGTTTCATTTATAATATTAATACATGGATATCTTACCTGGCCTTGTTTGAATCGAACTAAACTCGCTAAATACTTTATCAATAACTATTCTGATTAACAACTTAAAATTTTGTCAGAGCTACGAGGAAGCTTTTTGTATATAATTATTTTATATTCCTACTACCAATGCTAGAATTTAATGCTTCAATTTCTTAGAAAAACGTAAATTTAAATTTTAGAAAAAATACGAAATTTACTATATAGTAAGAAATATTTTTCTAAACTAAATACCCTTTTAAATTTTCCCTTAAATTTTATTTAACATGTACACGCGCTTAGATTTTCAAGTTTGTTTTTATAGGAATATACCTTTAACAAAAAATATCATAAATAAGTTAATGTAGAAAAACTATTCAAAGTTTGTTAAAGTAAATAAAATTGTATCCATTTAAGTCTCAAAAAATGTTTTATTCGTATATACGTTCGACGTCATCCTCCAGGACAATATTAATACAATTTTAGAACCAAATCATTTAAAAACAACTTCATGTAGGCTATTCTACTCAGGTCATTTATATAAGTCTACAAATTACCCTAATTAGTCAATTGTTCACATGATATTAAAAATTAAAACTATTTATCGCAGTCAACCTTCTTTGTTAAAATTCTGTCACAACAATTGTTTTGATAAATTTAAAGAGTTTGGTAAAGATGTAATAGGTGATCAAATGATCAGACAAATTGATTTTTACTTAAAATAATACACAAACGTAAAATAATATAATCATAATAATAATAATATATATAAATGTTATGGTGAGATGGAGTGCGATATTAGCTGACGGGGAGAGACATATCTGTTGATTGAGATCCATATGGTCCGAACCCGCCACTCCTGCTGGAAGCATATATAAGGAGATTCTCTAACAATAAAATGAAAACACCATCTAGTGTATCACGTTCCACCATTGTTTTTTTATTTTTTATCCCCAACAGCCCACAAATTATATATAAGTTAATATTCTAATCAGTCATAAAAGAAACGGAGATCTAGATACAAACTGGAAATCCGAGTTAAAAACCATAGTATTAAACGCTCTCTATAACAAGATTATTCAAGAGGGACATATTCAAAATTATTCGCAACAAATTGTTCATACTATTCCAAGAACATTCGTCTCTTGTTTTTACTAGTTTTCTAATTTTTTTTTAGGTTTAATGTCGCTCTTTATATGTTAATCAATGTATTGTTTTACCTCAAATTTGTCAATTTTAAACTATATATACTAATTAAGAAAAAATAATAAATAATTAATGAATAAATATTTGCATACATACACCTGTATGTGTATAGTATGAGAGATTTAGTTCAAGCAATTAATTTTAAACAACAGAAAAACATTTTGCTCAAAGAGCATAAAACGTGCAAAAAAAATTAGTCTTATTTTTTTTTTTTAAATATCTCTATTGAAATTTATAACTGTACATTATAATACGTTCAGTAAATTAGATCTCAGTCATAAAGGAGTGATACAGGCGTGTCGAAAAACTACACATTGTAAGTACTATAATGACGTTGTCACATTAGCAGGTCTCGTGGCCATTTTCTTTTCAGGGAGGTATGGAAGAGGAAGCAAAGCTAGAAACTAGTAGGTCTAGGTAATTAGGGAGTTTATAATGGAAGGAATGATATCTGGTTCGGGCTAGTTCGATTATATATAGAACTTTATTAACTGCGAGCACTCAGGTGTCATCGGCATACCTGGTGAGAATAGTGTTAGGATTGGTTGGGATGGCAGCTGTATGGACGGTCTTTACACGATAATTCATTTCCAAAAGTATTTTCACTAGATTTTATATTGTAAGAGATTCAAACATCAAATACGTTCACCAATGTATACAATATAATGGATTCGCTGCTTAGAATCAAAAGCCAGATTTAGTATTCAGGATTATCGACATTTTTTGATTATTGGATTCTACACAAATCATCAAATAAAAATTTTCTATTCTCAACTGCAGGACGGCAAACAAAAAAAAAAAAAATTAAGGACTTCAGAAACAGCTGGAAGACTTCAGATGTCTAGGAATGGCTTCAGTTGATGAGAAGCAGCAGACTCTATAACCATAAAAGAAGGAGTAGTGAAGAATAAATAGTTTATTGCTTTGTTTAAGGGCTGAAAATCCGATTAGCTAGAGGGATACAATGGGTTTAAAAAAATAATAATAAAACATTAACGTTTTATTCTAGAGTAGCAGGATATTTGAAGATAAAAATCTTATGTGGGGAAGATGGTTGGGGGGGGGATAGCAAGCGGTCAGCAAATACACCCGAGCATCTTCTCCACATATCAACTATCAACACCCCATAATAAAAATCTTATCTTTGACGACCTTTTTGATCCAGGTATTTTTCCATATGTTTTCTTCCCTCTCCTACAAAGGATAAACAATAACATAAAATAATTGATTAATTTGTCATCTTTTATATGAGTTAAAAACCATCAAATAAGCAATTTAAAGTTCCCTGTTTGTTTTTCTGTCATCAAATCCTTGGTCGAAAATTCCAGTTATAAGTGTTTATCCAAAGTTTAATAAATTTTTAAGGAATGTTTTTGATAGTTCAAGGTTGTTTTTCTCAAATGCCATCCATTATTGTTGCAAACGCAAACATATTTTACTTGATATACCTATGTTCTAAGAAAATTTCATCGGGTTTGCCTTAAAGTTGTAGGAAATCAATTCCAGTATCAGTTCTATTGAATAGCTTGCATTATGGGCTTAAGGGTGCACAAATGTATTGTTACGTGACATGCTTACATTTATAGAAAGATTTGAGATTAGAGAAAAAATGTTTCCAGAATAAAGCAGTATGATTTTTGAGGATTAGTTTAAACAATGTTTAGTATACATTTCATCAAATACCAATCCATACTTTCCATTACCTATGGGGAGTTAAAATTTTTGACATACACTCATATTTTATTTTATTTTTTTACTCAATGCATTATTGATAAATAATACAATCTGCCATTGTTAGGCAATTGGTAATAGTGATAACTGATTCATATAAAAATAAGTATAAAATAAGTAAGTAAAGGAAAAAATTACATAAAAATAAATAAAATTTCTCTCTAAATATATATTAAGATAAGGATAAAAATCTGTGTACATGAAAAAATATATATATTTATAATAATAAAATAAAAGTAAACACTAACACTGATATTAAAAAAAATATTATTTTTAATTTATTTTTTTTTCTTTGAATCCAGTGAGTAATATTGTTATCATTTACATTTTTTTTTTATTCTACTATATTTTATACTGTACATATTTTATGAATGAATATTCAATCACTAATACTTAATATCCTTGATTTGTCGCAAATCGTTTTAATTCTATTTAATAAAATAAAAATATATTTTAAAAACAGCTCGTTTCATAAATTATATTCTCAAATGACAAACAATTAACATTGAAATATAAATAATTAGGTCCCCAAAATATTTTGTTGAAAAATTTCGTTTTTAAAAAAATATATTAAGAAATAAAAAAATGATTGAAATAGTGATAATATAATTATTATATTACAAAATAAATAGTGATTTTACTGTATGGTTGGCCGATTTTTGTAATGTTTCTGTCTCTTTCCTTTCTTTATGTGAAATCAAGAATTATATATAAATATATATATCAATTATAACTGATTACGCCAAGATATAAGTAGGAATGTTTTTTTTTAATATCTACATTACAAAAAAAATAATAACAAAATTAAATTTTGTGTTTCCGTTTATTTGATAGATTGATCAGGAATTTTATTTTTAATTATAATTATTCGTAAAACGATTATTCAAATATATATTATACCTTTCAGAATTACCACCTAAATTATAATTTACTACTATTATATATTCTTCTTAATTGAAAATTTCATGAAGGAAAATACACGTGATCAGAGGCTGTGTACTCTAGGTTAAGGGATATATACCCTAGCAGACTTGGGCAACCCAGTAGCCACCATTAAAGGAAATCTTTTATGCATGATCAGTTGAGGAAATTCGAAGCGGACCGTAGGATTTATCTACTGAGCTAGGCCGGAAGACCTGATGGGAATATGCACTAAGGTAGAGGTCTTATTCACATACAGATATATCCCCTTGTTATTCATTCTGTGAGCCTCATCTGTAATTTTGGCTCCGGTAAACCTCACCATACCTCCATTTTTTTTTTTTTATAATTATACCTGGAAAAAAACATTTTTTTCCTCCTAAAACTAAATTATTTCTTATTTTAAAAAAAAATTGTAGGTATTAATTATATATTAGAACTTCTTTTAGGTCTTATTTATATATTACAATTTCTTTTAGATATTGCTTATATATTATAACATCTTTTAGATATTATTTATATATTATAACTTCTTTTAGATATTATTTATATATTATAACTTCTTTTAGGTCTTATTTATATATTACAATTTCTTTTAGATATTGCTTATATATTATAACATCTTTTAGATATTATTTATATATTATAACTTCTTTTAGATATTATTTATATATTATAACTTCTTTTAGGTCTTATTTATATATTATAACTTTTTTTAGGTATTATTTATATATTCTAACTCTTTTTAGATATTATATTTTATAAAATCACTGATTTAATCACCCTTACACGCCTCCATATACCCTAAGCATTCACATTAATTTTCTAAAATGCAAGTAAATGTTTCAATAAAAATAATACCAATATGCAAGTAACTGACAAGTACATAGAAAAGTAGGTTATAAGAAAAATTAAAGCAGTATATATAATCTTATGTTTCACAATACAATTTGTTAATAATTATCTTTTTCAACAAATTTTTAGTTAGTAAATAATTATTTATATTTAAAGGTTAATTATTTGTCTTTTATTCCGCATAGGTTATTAAATATTATATTTACAATAATATCAATTTCAGAACTACTGGTTATAAAATATTTAATAATCGGGGAAAATGTCTTAAAAGTGAGGAGGATATATGATATGTTAAATAATTAAGGAAAATACATTAAAATGTTACAAATAATTGGCTTTTCTCAATTTATATGGTTATTATCATTAGAAAAAATGTATACCTACTATAGTCATGAAAAAGTTATCAATATATATATTTTAATTTCTATTTAGTATACATTTATAGTATGAATGGAACTTGGAGCACTAATACCCAATGCTTTTGAATGAGCATATATATCCTCAATAAAAAAAAATTAAATATGTTTATTTGTAATCATATTTCTTTTAAAAGGGTCAAAATATATATGGTATAGTCTGTTTTCCTTATAATACCTGGCAAAGTACTATAGAACAAGGACCTAACTATAGATCGAGGTACCATACTTCATCCACAGAGGAGAGAGAGAGAGGAGAAAGAGAACTAATATAATCTCCCGCCCTAATCCATTAGCCCGCCAAAAGGAGCGGAGGGCAAAGGAAGAAAGGAGGGATGTATCATCTCAGGCCGATCCTTTAACCAGCACTTTTTCCTCCCTTACCTTAATCCCATTTGTGGAATTATTTTTTCAGCTCTCCCGGTTTCCCTCTGTATACCGAGCAACTGGTGCGTGCCCTCGACTGTTATGGAAATTCTCGTAATATCAAGCTGGAGGTAATTCAGTAATGGCTATAGATTGGTTATATAATAACCAAAGGGGATAGGATAAAAAATTCCGATTATATGGTAGCAATAAATCTGTGATAATAATTTATTCTGAAGACAATAACAGCGCCTACCTCCTTATTATCTTCACAATTATAGAAATGACGATTTTTTCTAAATAAATCATTACCCATCATTACTAAAGTTATTGTATGGATATAATTAATTAATAAAGTATAAAATAATAACGTTAGTCTCTAGTTTTTTATAACCGCTACAACTTCATTGTACAATATCGATCTGTAACTTTGTATTTTTTAATTCTTATTATCTTCCGGTAACGATAAAAAGAGGTTTAGTGTAGTTTCTATACTTGTATTTAAGGACTAATATTATAAGGTTTCTTCATCAAATTGTGAATTGAACAATCTAATTTTTATGAATTATAAACTTTTTACCGCTCCAACATTATAGGTATTTCATATTGCATTTCAGGTACTCGTCAACGTTTTCAGTTCATCAATAACACTAGAATATATCCATTTTTTTTAAAAGTGTATGATTAAGATTAATTAAACTAGTTCCATCAATGTTCAATAATTTTGATTTATTGAATTACCTAATCAGATCACTGATTCGAATTTAGATGCAGAAATTCATGTGTTAAGATGTTATTATAAGATTCTGTTTTTGAATGTCGCTGTGGAATGTGCTATATTAAAAGCTTCAAACAAATTATAAATTAGAAAAATTGGTGCAACTTAACATATATATATATAGAAACTGTAAATATGTATATATGTCCATATAATCATTGTTTTTTTTAGACTATACCTTAAAATTTATGATTTATTAGAGAACTTATTTTTTGCCTTCTTATTTATTTATTAAAATTATTTTTGCTTTTCTTTTAAACTTGAAAATATGTAAATAAGCAGAAAGTGTTAATTATTTTTGGTTCATTTGTGTTTGATTATTTCTCATTTATATTATTAGTATTTGGTTATGATATAATTTATGAGATCATGTATGGATTTACTTTATAAGTTTTCTTTCCTTTCTTTTATTTCAAATATCGTTATTTAATTTTTTTTCCACCAATTTATTATTTTAGTTATATTTTATGAAGTTCCATAAGTTAATATTTATTTCTAAAAATTCATACTATACTCTTAAGGCACTAATATGATGCCTGTAGTATTATTCGAACGGATATTATTATTGTTTTATCTGCTTTGCGTTTATAATGTTCAATCTTTTTCAGCACCAATGATAGCTGAATTGACGAAAAGTTAATTGCTCAATTATTGTAATCACGTAGTGTTAGATAACTTAGATATAACTACTTAGATAACGTTTAAAGGTTTCGTTAAAGATTTTCCCAATAATATTCTGATTGGTGACGTAACTACTCTTTTTCAAATTATTGTAAAACATAATATATCAACTAGTGACGTTTTAGTTATTTGACAATTTTATCAATTTGTTAATAGTCATTAAAATTAGTTGATAGGTCATCAAGTATGTTTTGGAATTCATGAGGGAAGACATAAGTTATGTAACGTCTCTACTTTAATGAATTACAAAACCAATATAAATTATAATTAATATATTATGTATCACTGCGAAAACAGCTCTTCTTTAATTTCTTTATTTCATAATTTAGGATCAACAATCTTATCATCAGTTATTTTTTCATTTTGATAAATATTGAAATACTTTAAAGTAGTTAAAAAAAAATTAAATATTAAGAATTATGGGTAAAAATCAAAGATGAGGGAACAGCAACAAAAATTAATGAAAAAATATGTTTAACGTAAAGATTCTAATAGAAAGACGTCTGCACAGTACCTTATATAACGATCAGAACCTTTAAAATGAAGTTTTATATTGTTTAATTTATGATTGAAATAAGTAATTAATGGTCCTCTATTTATTTATTTTTATTTTTTGTTTTTTGATGTGACAACGTCTTATAAATCATTTTGCGGGATGCAATGTTAGAAAAAGTGTCCCGTAACGGAAGTAGATTGTTTTGTTTACATTTAATACAAAACATTATTGGATAACTATAGTAACCATTTAAACATTTTACTTATATAAACTTTTATTTTTGACGTGGCAACGTCTTATAAATCATTTTGCGGGATGCCATGTTAGAAAAAGTGTCCCGTAACGGAAGTAGATTGTGGGGGAGGTAATTAGTAGTGTAGTAGTGGGGGTAAGAGGATTATAGATGCTGAGAGTCATGCAGGCAAAAGTGTAGCGTAACGGAGAAGGTAGTGGTGGGGGAAGGAAGCCTGAGATGATCTTTAAATTATGCATGAAATTAAGAATATGGTGATAATAATAAAATTCATTGGAATTAATTAAACTACCATCGTCCGATTATAAATAGAATATTGGAAATAAAGTCTTAGAATTAAGTATAACTGTATAAATATTTTGTATAACCAAGCAAAAATAAATATCTGAATTCAATATGTGAACTGGTTTATTATTTCAAATATATAACATTGGATTGATTTTAATTTATATTTATGTAATATTAGCATAGAGTATACGTTGTCACGGAAATATGTCGTGCCGAGGCCTACACGGGCACGGTTTTTTTTAAAAGGTGCATCAAAAATATATTCATGTATTACTGTAATAACAATAATATATAGTGATAATTGGAATATTATAAATATAATACTATAAATAAACGGGTTAAAATGTCCATTAATTCAGAAATTTTCCTCCCTGTAGGCAAGGAGCCGATAATTTACAATTTATAACTTGGGGAACGTAGCAGATGCGCGCAACATAGCAATTATTTCAAAGAACCATTATCTGCCATGCGGGTATAATCAACAGAACCTGGCGATTAATGCAAGTATTTTTTAACTCAATGCAACTATTATAATTTTTACATGTTATGAGAATATTGTTAAATTCAACCACACCATACTATTAAAAATTTTAAAAATCAGAATAAAATACTGTGGTATTAACTATTATTTTTTAGTAACAATTCTGGGATGTAGACACGAAACGTGTTCCGTAACATGAAAATAATTTTATTCATAATTATAAAGTTGTATATCCCTTACCATTTATTTTTTTTGTAATTTTTACAGATTACGGTACAAAACCTTGATAAAAAAAATAAATTGTTAGTCTAGTAGCACTTATTTTATTAACCTTTTTCTCAACATAGATAAGAAATCAGCATAAAATGTTTTATGTTTAAATAAAAACACATTTATCGTTGTTCAGAGACAGTCGTTAAAGAACAAAAATATTCCAGAGCGGTACAAACTCAATAACGATTTAGGGAGCTTAAACTAAAACCAATAATGCGAATTTCATAGCTCACCTTCAGCAAGCAAGGAGATATATCATCAGCAT
>NW_027107991.1:1032377-1037653 GCF_000696795.3 Halyomorpha halys | reverse complement strand
TATATATTATTATTCTGGAACAATACTTCTTATAAGTCTTATATTAATAGCATTACACGGTTTGTATATAGAAGGTCAAATAAATCTGGGTTAATAAATTTAAGAAAATTCTTCGCTAGATTTTGAACATTTTTTAATCAGACAAGATATTCAGAAAATTAAAAAATCGTTCTTTCTTATGAAAAGTGAATGCCAAGAGCTCAGACTTTTAGTTCCTAGAACTTCCACTTGACGTAGTGGTGTAAGAAGAAAGTGGCCCCTCGTCCAGCGATACAACAATAATAACAATCTACAAAATTGAACAATCTGAGATGTGAACAACTGGAATGTGAACTGTCTGGTCAAAACATTTGGTGACCTCGACGTGATCTGAAATTTTTTGTAGAAATATAACTCTATAGTTAGAGATTTTTATTGCCATTTTATTGATGTGAACATTGATCTATCAGTTGGACTTTAAACATTTTAATATGAATTTTAATTCTTTGAGGCCGAATTCTTTAAAGTAAAGATGAATTAAAGAAAAAAGATCTAGGCAAGGGCAAGTAACTGAGTGAGAACATGCCAGAGGCTCCAGGACAGTCTGCAGGTTTAAACAGCCAGGGGTTAGCCCTTCAATCAGCCCTAGTTGACCCTTTTTCTGTCTAGGTGGCTCTATTGTTTGTAATTTCCTGGGTCTTTCACCCAATTAAAGTGACCACCCTATCTTTTTCCCCTCAAAACCTAAAATCTCAGGCCTGAGGTCTGAACATTATTTGGTCAGTTTTATTTTATTAATTTTTTTAATTCTCTATTTATACAAATCATGATTGTATTTTCTTTTATTTATATATTTCTTTAATTATATTACTTTTATTTTAATTAAGTGAGTATTATTGTTATCCTTCACATTAAATTTTTCTTTTTTTTTTTTTTTACTTTCATTCTTCTATTTCTGAACATATTGTATGAATAAATAGTGGTGGCCACGAAATGAAAACTTGACCTATCCACTTTGGTTTGAGTTGGAAGATAATCTATATAGGGTAATAGTAGTATCACAGAAACGGACAGGGAGGGAATAAAAAACGTCACGTGCTATTGATACTCTATCTGTCTTTTCTTCCTAAATCATTTTTAATTGTATGTAAAAAATCAATTAGTAATAATACAGGCTAAAATAAATTCATGTGCTACTGACCTGCTACTTGAAGAGTGGCATTCCTACTCGTTGCTGATCCAGCCTGGTTTGTCGCGACGCACCAGTACACTCCATCGTCCTGCTCCTTCTTCCCGTGGGCCACCCTGAGGAAGAACAGGCTGCCCTCCAGGTTGACGACTCGATGGTTCTTCGAGTCCGGGCTGGTCAGGTCTAATTTCTCACCGTCCTTGTACCATTCTATTTTCGGCTCGGGCTTGCCCTCCGCTTTGCAATTGAGGGTGATGGGTTCGTTCTTAGGAACCGTGACGTCTGATGGGTGCTCAGTGATACGCGGAGACCGGAATTGTCCTGTAACAAAAAGTATATTTGTTAGAAAAATAAAATATTGAGTTGTATAAATAATATATCGATGCAATCATAGTCTCTTACTGTCACCCTTGAGAAAAGTTTGAACTTGTAGTTCTCAGGATGACAGCGAGGCAAAAGAAGGACAAGTAACTAGAGATTTCGAGAAGGAAATCTGATGAAGAAAATGTATCAGAAATGTAGCTATCGATCGTGTTTGATATGAAAGTATTGAGGTAACAATAGGAAAGACTACGACCACCTCAGTTATGAAACAGAACAAGAGGGAGGCCAAAACTCAGAGTTTGGAAAAGATAAAAGAGGGCGTGGCTGAATATCGCGTAATACACCAGAAAGCCATTACCAAAAATAAAGGTAGAGGAAGTTAGAAGCAAATACAGATCTCTATAATCTATTAGCCAACCGAAAAAACAATAACAATAACATATATTATTACTGATTAAAACATTATGGCTATGGTGGCCGAAAGTGTTGAGGCGTCACCTTGGCAACCTTGACTCAGAAGCGGCGGAGGTTTGAATTCTTCTCATACTTGCAATTCGAACGGCTTTTTTAAAAGTTTTAATAATAATAATAATATGTATAGCTTATTTTAATAATATAAATGAACCAAATAATGGGCTATGTAATATTTTAAAATTGATTATTAACGCCTGCTGAACAGATTCGATACTTAGGACTCCATCTTGACAAGAGACTTACTTGGAATCCACACAAAAGACTGAAACGACAAGAAACTGCTCGTAGATTCCGATTGCTAGAAAACTTACTTGACAAACGCTCTAAACTTCCCATTCACTACAAAAGAATAGTATACACTACGATAATCAGACCAATTTGGACATATGGATGGAATTGAGCTCTGGGGCTCCACCAAACCATCAAATTCTTCCCGCATCCAATCGTTACAATCCAAAATCCTACGTAAAATCCTTGATGCTCCTTATTACGTCACAAATAAACTCATTCATAAAGACCTTAACATCCCATTCGTTGCAGATTTGACCTAAACCAGATATGCGTCTTTTTATTCCAAACTCCTTAACCATCCTAACCCATTAATTCTTAATCTTTCATCCTTAACAATCTCTGATAATCCTCCGAGGCATCTGAAAAGATGGCCACGAGACCTTCTAGTTTAAATTAATGTTTGAAGTACCACCAATGGGTGGTTCCTTCCCAAGATTTTCAAGTGTATATGAAACATACAACATATTTACTTATTGTATTATTTTGTACAGTTGTAAATTACATTAAATAAATAAAAAATTGATTATTATATTTATTTTATGTTCCCATAACTTCAATGATCTAAATTTTCCAGGTTCGTGATAAACATAAATTTTATTGGAGCTGAATGATGAAATAAGTTGGCTCTCGGTTAAAACTGAATCGCTGACTGTATATTTATTAAAGAAGGAATCCATCATATTTTCTGAAAATAATGCTCCCTAATAAGCGTCAGTCAAGTGATAAATGATATTATTAAGAGCTAAGACGGCTGTCAGTCCGCCCCTACCGGCAACAATATCAACCTTTTTTCTCTATTCTCCATTTAAAGTTGATATTTTCTTTAAAATACCAACTTAAGCTGATTGCATTCAAATATAATATTTTGAATGCAATCAGCTTAAGTTGATATTTTCTTTAAAATTGATTTCAATCATGTTGATATTAATTAATTATTATTATGTTATAGTCAACAATACTTCTAATTTTTTGTATAATTATTGTCATGAATCCAAATTTTCATTCGTAGTTTATTACTACATTTCACACAACATACAGCCACCACCCCAGAAGGCGGAAATTTCAAACAATAAATTTTTATTTTTCTGTTGTTATAAAAATTCTGAGATATTTCAAGGTGTGAATAACGAATGTTTCCTTTGATTATACTAAGAATACAACATTAAAACAAAATATAAAAATTCAGTGTCTAAACTACTGTCTCTATTTCAGCATTTTCTCCAATTGTTAATTATCAAATTCCTTCATAGTTCATATTTATACATTATAGTCCGAGTGGCAGTCAATAAAGGTTCCAAATGGTAGAAAAAACTAAAAACCCACTTTAGAGGGCTTCGTCAGGGTGGTAACTAGTTTCCAATCCACTTATATGTATACTTCCTTAAATTATTATTATTATTTATTTTATAAATTAAAAAAAACATTTTTGTACATATTTTATTATTTTCTCTGTAAATTAATTTTGATGTTCTGTCAATTAATACTATCTTGCTTTCATTTAGCCCTGATTTTAGCTCTGGAGCTCCACCAAACCATCAAATTCTTCCCGCATCCAATCGTTACAATCCAAAATTCTTCGTTCAATCCTCAATGATCCTTACTTTGTCACAAATAAAATCCTCCATAAAGACCTTAATGTTCTATATGTAACCAATCTAGTTCAAACCAGAAACCAATCCTTCCAATATAAATTCCCTAACCGCCCAAACCCACTACAATCCTCCGAGTCGCTTGAAAAGATAATGGCCTCGAAACGTTCTAACGTAGAAATGTAACTAGAGTGCTACCAATGGGCAGTTTCTCTACACGCCTGTATCACTCCATTATAAACATACGTCTAATTCTCTATATTAATTTTTATGTAAATATCAATAAATTTAAAAAATTTTGAATGATGTCCCTTATCAATTATAATAGATAAAAAGATCATATTATCAAATAATAAGTTGAAGAGGGAGAGAAATAAAAAAATAGCCAATACTATAATGATAATGAGGATGAGAGACGTTACAATAGTTATTATATGATCTCATCCAAGCAGCGATAGACTGCCGCGAATGTTTACAGAGTCGTCACTATCTCGTGTCATCACTCAGGGGTCCGTTCACTACTGGAAGTGATGTATTAAGAGCGATTAGTCGGATTTATTTATACAATATCTTCTTCCTTATCTTTGTTGACCGACAGATTTCCAATTTCAACAGTATAAATCTCTTTAGTGACATATATATAAAAAAGTGTTGGCTGAGATGGAGGAAAAAGAAAAAAAAAAGAGGCGGGATCACTGACTAAACAGACTGTAAAAGCTTCCCATTCCCCGAGTTAAAAGCTTTATGAAGTTCAGTAGCCACTCAGCCCAGTAACCATTAGATGTATCAAATTGTAAATAAACATAAAAAAATAACTTTATAAGATAGTCTAAATAGATTTTCCAACAACAGAATTAAACAGTTTATTGAACCCTTTGTGTAAAAACCATTCAGAATTAGGTGTGAATTTATTAACAACATATTATTGGTATATTATGAGCTTTCTTCCTGCATGGTAAAACATAGGCTGCAAATTGTTTAAAAAACAAAATAATAAGCTTGAGGAAAACGAAGCAGACAAAAATAAATAAATGAATCAAGAATGTTAAACAAATAACAATAAAAAAAAAAAGATAAACAATCATAAAATAAATTACTTCTTGTATTAAAAAAAAAAAAATAAACAATCATAAAACAAATTACTTCTTGTATTAAAAAAAAATAAATAATCATAAAAAAAATTACTTCTTGTATTAAAAAAAAATAAAGAATCATAAAACAAATTACTTCTTGTATTAAAAAAAAATAAACAATCATAAAACAAATTACTTCTTGTATTAAAAAAAAATAAAGAATCATAAAACATATTACTTCTTGTATTAAAAAAAAATAAACAATCATAAAACAAATTACTTCTTGTATTAAAAAAAAATAAAGAATCATAAAACAACTTACATCTTGTATTAAAAATTAAATAAATAAAAAATCAT
>NW_027107991.1:1028492-1031937 GCF_000696795.3 Halyomorpha halys | reverse complement strand
ATATTATTTCTTATATTAAAAAAATATTTACAATTCATTTAAAATAAATAAAAAGAAGAAAATTGAGACATGAGAAAAAACCTTATCCAACATTCTCAATACCATTGGGACGCGGATGATTTCCAAATTTCCCTTTCCCTCCCACCTTCTGGCTTATTAGTTGCCACGGGGAAACTTAAAGAAGCCTTCAATCGAATTAGTCAGTGGGCACAAGAAAACAAGCCTAAGTTGAATGTAGAGGCAATCGTAATGGAATCCAATCACCTCCTCAAAACTATTCCTCATATTCCGACCTTATTCCTAAACAACAATAACCATAAACGATACAATTCTATCCATATGTAAAAAACCTTTCTGTATTTGATGTTTCACATTTTCGTTTATACTTGTGAATATCTATATTAGCAGAAATTGTACTTTTCATTTATTATTTTTAGTTTAATTATATTTGGTTTTTTATCATTTCTTTTTTAATTATTATCAGAAGTTAGTCACCTTATGTTTTATCTTTTCAAATTCACTATTTTCATTAGGTTTTATAATGGTTTATAATTTCATTGTTATTTTATATTTTTCTCTAAAGCTCTAAAGCCTAATTTTGACGCCTGTAATATAATTCTAAATGGATCAATCGCAGAATAAATAAAGAATATTATTATGTGTTGTTATTATTATTATTGCTTCGGACATATATAATATAATATAATATAATTTCTGAACTCGTCCAGCTGAAAAAGCTGTTGTCAATTATGGTTTGTTAGAGAAATTTGTGACTCATTTAAATTTTCAAATATGTATATTGAAATTATGTAATGTATGTAAAATAAAGGATTTTGTTGGTGCAATTTTATCATATAAGTGGTGATTTGAAGTGAGCTTGTGCATGAATGAAATGAATGTTGCCGTGGTTAATATTGATACTTGAGGTAAACCTGTCCAAGCCCGTTGGGATTTAATTTTTGTAAGAGAGGTTTTCATTTTAATACAGATTTTTACAAGCAATTAGAAGAAGGAATTACAAGCTCTTTGGGAATTAAAATGATTTTATCGATCCATTGTTTATTATTAAGGCATGTAATATTAATTGTTGCTACAAAACTATTACAAACAAAGGATATAAATAGAATAATCTACAACTCCTAACGACCTAGAGCGGTGTATAAACTACGACAACTGATTAATTTGGCGGGAGTTGTCGAGGTGTCTCCGTTAATTGGTGCCGACACTAATTCCTCTTCCTCCACCGCCCTAGGGATTACATTCAACTTTTTTATTCTGTTTTTTTTTTCCTCTCCTCCTCTTTTCCTCGTTTCTCCTTCGTCAGTTCTCTAATGAGAGAATAATTCAGGCCTGGCTCTGTGTTCTTGGAGGTATCTGCCTCTTTAGCGACCTCATTTAGTCTCTAAACCTGAACCTTTTATTTATATTAAATAATTTAAGACAAAAACAATTATACGATCTGATATAAGATAATTTTTATTCTTTATGGACTTACGTAAATTAGTTTAATTTTGATAGATCAAACAATGTTGATAATTCACTTGAGCTTGCTAAAAATTCCCAATAAAAAATAGTCTAATCATCTCAAGTTCAAAAAGAATAATTTCCGGAAAAAAATAAATATTTTTCACTCAACAATTCCATTTATTTTTGGAACCCTCAATTCGAGTTTTAGATTTGACAACTCGCCACTGCACATTGGTTCGAAACGCACTTGGTCAAAATTCAGCCATAGTCTTGTTAATGAAAGTTACAATATGTTTTTGCTTACTAACTAAATATACTTTCAATATGTATTAGCAAAAAATGATTTTCAACGACAATTATTTGATAAAATTTTTTATATATGTAATTTTAGAATAAATTCTTCTTACTAAAGATTCATGTATACAACAATATCTTCCTTAGTTTTAAATTGTTATCAGATAAGTTTAAGCAAAAACTTTGATTTCACAAATTGCAGATTTTTTATCATTTAAAAAAAATGATAATTTCATTAGTAATAAAATATTATTTAAATATCGAAATGTTTACTTATCTCAACCTAATCAAGTACTTATTGAATAAACATTCAATATAAGGAGTGTTTAGAGTTTTTATTACTTTACATCATGTCTGAAACTTTAGGTATAGAGAGTTTTATGAAACAAAATATCCGTTGCTTAAATTTCTAAAAACAAATATGGAATTAGGTATATAATTTATTTAATCAAGTATGCTTAGTTTTATTTTATTTATATTTAGACGTAATAGGTTTAGACGTAATAAACGATCTTACTACAAACTTTCATGATGATATATAATAAACATTTATGACAATTTGGTTACAGTTGTATTTATAAGTAATTTTGGCCCAACTCTTTCCCCATTTACTATCTTGATATACGAACAATATATTTTTTCTTAAGTTATTTTTTTTTAAATAGAAGCGATAGGAGTATGACACATTTTAAATTAGATTAAATTTAGAACGGTCTAAGTCGATTAATGTTCATTCGGGAAAAATAATTTCTGTTATATCTTTGTGTGGCTAACCAATTGAATATTCCTGTGAAGTTTGGTTAAAGGTAATTGCTAAGGAACATTGCTATGTCTATGTTTAGTTATATTATATTATCCAATGTCTATGTTTAATAATATTATATTATGATATGTTAGTATTTAATTACATTATATTATGTTATGTCTATGTTTAATTATTCTAAATTTCTCCAATCTAGTTTTTCATTATATGCGGGCTTATGAAGTTGATTGAAATATTAATGCCATATTTATATGACTCAATTCAAGTGTAAAACCATAGATGCAGGATTATATTGACAACTGCCTGGTATCTAATTCTAAAGAAAAGAATGATGATCATTCACTACTTGAGAACCATTCACAAGTATAGTTAAATTAGAATAAAATATTTTGGGCAATGGATCTGCTCTCCAGAACTCAGCTTATTTAAAAACTCTAATCGGAGAGCTCTTAGCAACTATGTACGACGGGGTACATTGGAAAGAGCTCAGTTCGTTAACATGTGAGGGATCAATACCACAGATTGTTACAAGCTCGATATTATTGTGTTGTTTCTTTTAACATAAATACCATGCTGTTTTAAATTATTGACCTGTTGACTTTTTAAAGCATATAACTTATTTTTTTATTTCGTTATTTATGTGTTGTAGTTAAAATTTCCCAGGATTCGTTGTTTGAATAGGATTCATTATTTTGAATTTTTTGTTTAATTATTATTTTATCTTAAGTACCCTAATAAATAAGTTACTTATACAATTGTTAAAGCAAGTAATTACAATTTTGAGACAAAATATTTAAAAGCAGTCTAAAAAATCTGTGAACGGTTAAAAAATTAGTTCATTTTTGTGATCTAGTTTTGCCTTCTAGATTATATTTCTTAACTTAATTCAAAACAACCTTAACCCCATCATATATATATATA
>NW_027107991.1:1012083-1028442 GCF_000696795.3 Halyomorpha halys | reverse complement strand
TAATTAGAAGCTGTTTAAATTCATTAAATCTTGCAAAAAAAAGAAGTTGAGGCACTAGTAAAGAAAGAGGCTAGAACGTGATTAATACAAGAGAAGAAATTCCCTCATTGGAGCTGATTGCTTGCCCTGTCCATCACCAGCCAACATCTATCAAAGTCCTAAGGCTCCTTAAAAACGTCTTCAATCTTGGTCATCGAGGCCAGTCCGATCTGGAGCTGAGAAAGAAGTGAGTGCGGAACTGAACATGGAACTAATTGCTAACAGGTTTAGTAGATTTGGTACGGCTACGGCTAAGGAAGAAGTGGAAAGACGTCATGACAGTGGGTCATCATTACCAGAGGGTACGAAACTGTTATCAAAAGCAAACCCAACTGATTTTAGATATTTTTTTCATTTTGCCTTTTAGACCATATTATCGTTTTTATTATTAACTTTATCTTTTATTAAGAATTATTATTTTAATCTATTTCTTTTATCTTAATTTTCTTATTTATAACATTGTATATAGTTATAGGAGTATTTTGTATGAGACTAAAATTTACCTCTTAAATAAACCATGTAAGGCCACCAGGCGGATCCGGTATTACATAAAAAAATTAAAGAGCGCCTTTTTGACCAAATTACAAAAGTCAGAAAAGTCAAACATTATGTGATTGGGCTTTCTTAAATATAAATAAATAAAAATGCTTGTTTACGCAGTTTTATTTCTACATTTTGTTTTTTATATTTTTCAAAAATTGATCAAAGTTTATGTGGATGGACCACTTTCTAAAATTAATCATAAACTCCTAGGAATCAAGAACTGATGCTATTTAAGATTCTAGTAATCAAAGAAAAGAACCACTAAAAACATAGAAGAGTAAAATTGAATAGAAACATGTTTTGTTTGTAAATTCAGTAAAAAATACTTATGTTTCTTTCTTCGATGATAATATGCGTTTTCTCTTGAATTAAATGTAGTAAAAATATATAAAAAATACAAATTTTAATCCAATATAAATGATGAATCTAAATAAATCCGAATTAAGTATGCATTTGTTTTAATTTATTCAAAATTAGTTTTAAAGGAAATTCTCTGAAAAATGCCTATGTTTTTTTCGATGATAATATACGTTTTCTCTTGAATTAAATGTAGTAAAAATATATCAAAATACAAATTTTAATCTTATATAAATGAAGAACCTATGTAAATTCGAATTAAGTATGCATTTGTTTTAATTTATTTAAAATTAGTTTTAAAGGATTAAAAGGATTAGCTGTTTTATAATAAGGGTAATGGCAATTAAAAATAATTATATATTTAACAAAACATCAGGAGACAGATTTACTGGCTAAAGTAAAGGGCCAAAAATTTCAGTCTTTATTTTTTATGTATTTCAGTTTTTAAAATCAGGTTTATTGGCACAAATATAATATCGAAAAGACAAAAAATTATATTAAAAAAAATTAATTATTTTTTTAAATTTAAAACCAGATCATATAACAGTTGCATTTGTTTAACCATTTGTTACGGGAGGGAAGGGGTTATATTCTCGAACAAAAGACTTAACTTGACACAACGTTAAAATTAAAAAAAATATGTGATAAAATAAACAGATAAAAATAATAATGATGGATAACAGAGAAAAGTAATGTTAATAACAAAAATAACAAAATTCGTAAATTTTAAAAAACAAAACAATTGCCCTCTAATTTGAAAAAAGTACGAAGAGAAAATAAATAAAATGGAAGTTATGTCAATAATAGAATTGATAAATTACAGAATTTATATCAGGATGTCTTGTTGTAGTTTGGACTTAGGGTTGAGGTTGGGTTTCTCAAGTTGTAGGTCACTGCTCCTGTAACTGTCGGTAACTGGGAGTGGAACTTCATGAATTTTTTTTTTTTTAATGTGATCCTACAGTGACTCCATTTGCAATAGGCAAAATTTAAAAAGAAATAAATGGCGTTGATGCCCAATGATGTTTTACGCTATTAAACAAAAAAAAAAACAACAACCCGAATACGCTTTAGAAGCCCAGTAAACGAGGGACAAAGATACGCAAACTGTTTGGTAATTATTTGACATGTTATTTGGGGTTGCATTGAAGCTGTAGATTTGAAACCTTCACACATTTATTTTACTAGAAAAAAAAACCTTTAAACGCTGATTGATTTTCATCTTGGAAACTATCTAGTGCAGGCAAACATAATCTATATTTTTTTAACTAGAGTAAATTTACTGAAAATCAAGCTTTAAACGAACCCTGTAGGGATGTATATTAAGAAACATAAAATTTTATTAAGAGAAATCGAAAAATGGAAATTGACTGACACTTACACGAAGTGAATTTTGATCATGGTTCAGAGAATTTTAATCCTGGCTTCTTATAAGGAAGAGTTTTTTTTTCCACTCTTCTATTAATTTTATCATTTCAAACAAAACCTTATGTATAAATAATTTATATAAACTAATGTCCTTTCTTTGCCTAAATGGCATTTTAAGATAGGTTGTGGGATCCGCTGTGTGCAGGGGAGCACTGTGGCATTTACTCGCCGTTTGCCTTGTCACGAAAGGCATACATAACGGGGGGTGCATAGTGTACGAAGTTAAAACAGCGGCAAAATAAAGATTTTTTGTGATGGTGAAGTACTTTCCTTTTCAAACGTTCATCGAGAATTGTTCACTGGCTATCCTCTAGATAAATTCGATGCGGGTTTTGTTCAGCACTTGATAAATCTTCCCAAAAGGTCTTGGGCAAGGTGATATTTGGAACTTGGTATTGGAGTTGCTATAAGCCTTGCCCAAGCCCTATAATAGTGGCCAAGTCCCAAGAACTGAGACGAGGCGGTATCGACCAAACACGAAGATAAATGAAGGCGCTGATAGCAGAAGGCCACATGTGAGCGCTGCCATATCGGATAGGTCTAAGTGATGGATGAAATCTTATATTAGCAGATTGTATTTTACAATAATGATAAACATCCTAATATAAATAATAGTGCTAGTCGATTCTATGTTTCAGCTAGGTAAAGGGTTTATAAATTTAATTTCATTAACTTAAAAATATGGTGCGGTGAGCGCAACACACAACATTTACTTACTACCCTTCTTCTTGTTAAAAAAGATTCCTCGCTCGTTTCAAACCAGTTATATTTTTATATTAATCACTGTAGCAATACTTTCTCGTCTTATATTCCAATCTACCTTTCAGTTGAAGCATTGACTAACTCTTGTTTCAACAATTATCAGTAAAGCACTCTGAATAATTCTTAACATATAAAATACGTCCAAAACTTTGCTTTCAACCCGGAAAAATATTTTACCTCCTATCCCCTTACGTTAATCGTCAAATCCTTTTCATAACCCTGGGAATCATCCATCAATACATGCATTTACATACATGCATATAACTAATTTAGTTATAATAACTAATAAGGACGGTGATATCTGAGTGAGGGGCTAGCATATTGCACATTTTATTTCTACATTGTTTTATGGAGGTATATAATTATTACTTTTATTTTTATATATCATTACTTATATATTTTACGATTTCTTTTCCCTAAATTTTGTATCTTTTTATAATTTTTCTTTTTATATTTATTACTTTTAGCCTAATTTATTTATTTATTCTGGATTTTCTTTTTAGGAAGTTAGATAAATTAATTTCTATAAATTTTTGAGGTTAAAAAACTTCCAAAGATGTATATAAATTATTGTATATTTTCCTTCATAGTTGTACGTTGTAGTACAACTATGAAGAGAGTTTTTAAACCTCAAAAATTTATTTATTTTATTTTAATTTTTTTTATGCATATGTTAGAAAGCTTTTTTGAATTTTAATAGATGCAATTGTGGAAGACAATGTTAGGTTTTATGTATGTAATTTTTTTTACTATATTTAAAAGGTTTATATAATTTTTACACTTTGGGTTTTAATTTTGTTTTATGTTTGATCGAAAAAGTGAGAAAGTTTTAGAGTTGAAATAATGGAAAAACTAAACAACACACAATAAGAACGCTAAAGAGTTAGAAAAAAAATTAAAATAGGAAAGGGAGGAAATAAAAATAATAAAAGATTTTCAAAAATTTGTACAATGAGAGAATTTTATGCTGCGGCTGTTTATATTAATAGAATTTTTAAAAAAATTGTCCCTTAACTGTCATAAGTAAAAGGCAACAAGTTGGGAAGTACAACATTTTTATTGAAGTATTTTTATAAATATAATATATTTTTTATTAAAGATTTTGAAACATCTCTCTATTGCACAAACACTTAAAATAGCATTAAATTTAAGGAAAAAATAAATAAGGCCGATATAATTGCTTAAAACTAATTTAATTATTAATAAAAAACATTATAATGTTATACAATTAAATAAAGTATTGTAAAGAAAAAATAGACATTCCGCAGCTCGGTGTCCGTCATATTACTATATGTTGCTGGTAAAGTCTTACTTCAGTAAATACTCTATACTCTTGTTGTAAGACATCCTTCTTAAGTTAAGTCAATTATAGGTTCTGTTATCTGACAAAAAATATTGGAAAGAAATATAGAAGCTACTGACGCTTTGCAGTATGAGGAAGAGAGACTTTATTTTATTTACTTCATTAACATTATAATTTATTTTTTTTATTAAAAGGAGGAGGTAGCTATAGCCAGATTGAGAATAGGTCATACGAATTTAACTCATGCATACCTGATCAATAAGCAACTACCGCCAAAATGTCAATACTGCAACAGTGTACTTACAGTCAGTCACATGTTTGAAGAATGTCATTTCTGTTCCATGAACTTACGTAGATTGGGAGTGGGACCGAGTGTTTCGGATGCCTTGAATGATGACCAAAAAAAACATAGAAATGGTTTTAATTTTCTTAAAAAGGAATAATCTTTTGAATAAGATCTAAACCCAAAGGTTTGTCATATGTATAAAAAATTCTAGAGAGCCAAATTCTATTTAGCAATTAAACAATTTCAAATCTTGAAATAGAATTATAAAGTGAGAAACGTGGGCGTTGATGACCTCAGAGTTTTACGCCCAAACCCCCCACCAACAACAACAACTGCCAATATGGAGCCATCTATGAAATAATAGAGAAATAAATTTGTACAGCTACATCCCTTGAAGGGTCAGAGGTGCGGTACTTTTTAAAGAAGTACGGTTACTAGACATATGTGCGATCATTAGAAACAATTATAATTTGAAAGCCATTACGAGCCGGTAAACAAATGTTTTAGTATACAAAATTATAGCAGAGAAGCATGATGACCCCGAACCGCTAGACGAAGAGTGAATAAATCCTAAAGGAGATTATAAAATTATAGTAAACAGGTTCTGGGGACAAACATTCATCATACACTGTCCAACGAGGTAGGAAATACTAAAAGAAAAAAAATTGTAGTTTTCCTGACAGAATGATGACGGTTTGGTATTCAGCTGGCGGGACAGGTTGTAAATCTAGCAAGTCACTTCCGACCTGACCAGCACTTCCGCTGTAATGGGCCGTTCAGCGATCAGCTACCTCGTTCAAGCCAGTTTATGGGTTTTTTTTATTGCAGTGGATCTTTTTTATTTTGTCAAATTATTCAATTTTAATGAGAAAATATTCATATTTACTTTTAAATAATTATGAGTGACATCTTAACGTTTTTTTTATTATCTTAAAATAAGCTATGATGAGTAAATAATCCTTTCGAATTTCTTTTTAATTATTTTAGTTAGATTAAATTATTTTTAAATTTATAATTTTATATTTAGTTTTTTCTTACTTTTGATATTTTTTATTGATTTCACTTTAATAAAACTTTCTTCTTTACGATTTGACAGTCCATTTTTAGTCATTCTCTCTAAAAATAGTTAGAATTTCATTATCTATATAATTAATTAAATTTAAAGCTTATTAATTTTATAGCAAAATTCGTTTTCTACACATTAGTTTTTTTTTACAATCGATAATTTTGCATTAATTTTTTAATTATTATTACTATTATCGAAAATTTTGTATAGAAACTCTTATAGTTTTTCTTTTTTTACGTTCAAGTGTTTTTTCTTTCACCATATGTTATTTACTTTCATATTTTTTAAGTATTTGCCTAATGGTCACTTTTTATACAATTTATGTTTGAAATTTTGTCACCATTTTTTCTATAATTAAGATATATTTATTATTTCAAGAATAAATTGGACAAATACATCACTAATACAAAAGACAGCATTGGAACAATTAAAAAGTAGAATGTGATATATAAAATAAAATCTAAACAGTCTAGAGATAAATATTTTATTGAAAAACTTCATAAAATGAATGCATAAAACACCAGAAATATTATCACATTAGCATTAGTCGAACATGAAATAGTAGAAAATTATAATTTTGGGTTTGAAAAACTGAAATAATATATAAAGCTTAAAACAAAATAATAAGAAATATGTTGGAAGCAGTGCATATCACAGAAAATATAAAACAAGCAGTGAATTACAAAAAGGATATGGGGAAAATTGATACATATTACACAAATAAAGTTGTTTAAATAAATTGTGAAAGATTAACTAACAATATTAAAAAAGAAGATAAAAGGAATATGTGGGAGACTGGGTACCTCAATGAGAAGGCATTTTGCTACTAGCTCTATGAACATGGGTTAGAATCCGGCTGTAGCAAATAATTATACTCTGTTTCACTAAAGCTGTGAGTCACCACTGTGGGTTCAGGAGCCCTCCGAGGTGTCCCCAGCCTCACTAAGAATCTGACCAAATCACCTCCTAGCACAACCGTTGCTCAAGTAACAGTACTTTCTCTAAAAATAGTTACGTTGTGATTTTCATTCTGTATTATTTATTTTTATTTATATAATTGATTACATTTCAAGTTTTTTAATTTTATTGGAAAATTCGTTTTCGCCACATTAATTTTTTTCTTATCGATAATTTTTGTATACCTTTTTTTTATTATTATTACTATCAATAATTTTGAATTTGTACTCTTATAGTTTTTTTCGCCGTTCACGTGTTTTTTCATTAAAATTTTAGTGACCATTGGGCAAATGGTTTTTAAAATTTATGTTTGAAAATTCCTTACATCTTCTTATATTATTGAAATGTATTTATTATTACAACAATAAATTGGAAAAATACAACACAAATACAAAAACATCGAAAAAATTAGAAAGTAGAATGTGTTATATAAAATATAAAATAAAATGTAAACTGCCTAATGATAAATATTGCACCCCTGACCCATAAAGGTTGTAGCGCTACAGGTCTAATTTATTTTAATATAAATTTCAAATTGAAACAATATATACATATATATCTATATACTAACAATAGAAAATAAATGAATCAATTTAAAAAAAAAAAGGGCAAAATTTAAATACAAAGTTAGTTCTAATTTAACGAAATAAAATTCATTATAAATACGTTTTGTTAAAGAATCCTTTGGATATCATTTGTAACAAGATAGTGGGAAGGTATAGTCGGATATAAAGTTGTAGAACCCAGTTAGTAATGAAATATCGGGCCATTTTTCTTTACTAACTGCCACAATATTTTTCACAGATGGCTAGGCACACGCTGAGAACAAAATATTAAGAGGAATTATCAACTAAAACGTTTTGAAAGCAGAGCAGAAATAGCCGGTTTATTATAAATGCTCAGTATCAAACAAGGAAATACATATAATGTGTCTTGTAAAAATATATTTCAGAACATTAGAGGCGGAGTTACAAATGGGATTCTAGAATAATGAGTGGGAGACCGGCCCCTTTGAAGAGGATAGTAAATCAGGACTAATTCTCAGCATTACTAAACTTCTCTACTAAAGGATTAGTAACTACGATTAGTCATTGGAACAGTCAGCTCTTAAAGTATTTTTATCTGTCCCAGTGTGTGAGTGAGCCATCTGTCCGCGGATTTTGAGAAAAATGTACTTATCTGTAAAGATTATGCTAAAGTTGTTCATAATATAACGCTGAGGCAGGTAGAATACGCTGTTAGCAATCCATAGTTCCCGAGCTACAAATGATCAAAAATAATTTAATGTTTAATCGTGGGCGGTCTATTACACATGTCAACAAAAATAAATTATATATTTAAAATTTTGGCTGTTTATTTTTTTTTATTTTGTGCTGAAACGAAAAATAAACTTCATTTCCTTCGAAAATTAATAATGCCAATAGGTAATACCAGTTTTTTTAGCACAAAAATTTAAAAAAATATTTCTTAGCACCTAGAATATTCCACGAGCTAACTTTTAATTCTGAGGTATCAAAAGGACATTAAAATGTACCAAATAAAACAGATCGGACTATAATAGATCGATTTAATTTTAAAATATAACAAAATATATTTACAATTGTTTAATTTTATCCGAGTGTTTTTTAAACGAATGATATTGGTTTCGGGTCAAACATATATATTTTATCATCAGTTAGCGAAAAATAGTCTTTCCAGCGGTCAAAAATAATCTTCCAACTAGATTTGATTTTGATCCAAATATACAAGAGTAATACATGTTTTAATTTGACCTGAGAAAATAGGTATTCTCTCTCTTCCGCAAGTGAGAGAAATTAAAATTTTTATTTTTGATGGAGTTTGTATACTAGAGCATCTGAAATGCTGAATTCGAATATGTAGATGAACTATTCTTAACCTGCTTTAATTAATTTTCTATTTCAATTTAATAGCAATTAATTTTTAATATTTACTAACCTTGGTTATTAGAATATATCCTTTGTAGAAATAATGTCATGATATAAGGATTCTCTTTCATAACATATATAAAAGATAAAAAAAAAAAAAGTCTCTAACTAAAAGGAAGCATACTTGAATGTAAAATAAATAAATAAAAATAAAAAAGTGAATAGAAAAGGATGGCTTGGGTTTTATTTTATAGTTAAGATATCATTCATAAAACGTTCCTTTATGCCAAAAATTTTAAAACCTAACAGTGAATAATACCATTATTTTACTTTTGTGTTTTTTGTATACTATCTCTTTTTTAATAGAAACCGCTGTATAACGGAAAATAATCTCCGTGTAGGAGTCCTTGTATTGAAGTTTTATTAAAATTAAATTAATTAATTGTAAGGGCATTAAATAATTTAACCTCTACCTTTCCAAAAATAATAAAGAATGGCAGATATTTTTATTTTAGTTCAGGCTCAGGTAGATAGCAAAACAGCAAACGGGGTATCTAAACGGATGTTAATTGATCAAATTTACAAAACTTGAACAAAACATATAATTCATATTTAATAAGTTGATCAATTTCAAAAAATGAAATAGAGAAAAATAATTTGATAAAACAAAGTGAATTAATAATTATAATCTTCTTCTTTAAAAAAAAAAAATCCGTTATTTATCTTCACTGCAAAACGGGACACACCACCCGTCCCTCCAAGTTCCAAACAGATGGCTTTGGAAAAAATGAAAAATCCTAGATTCCAGCGCCACCGAGCGGGCATTTAATAAAGTGTGACTGAGAACACGAAGAGACCTCCCAAAATAGGAGACATAAATTTATTCCAATTCCTACCACCATATATCATAGGGATTATTAATTTCGACTCCTACGTACCGGGTCCGCCTGATTTATCCGCGGGAATTTCTTGCCGTTCCACCGCTTAAAGATCAAATCCAATCAGATTTAGGGATTTACTTAAATTCAGATTTATAACACGGCCGCGGGCTGGATTGAATTATCTAACCGAATTATCGAACGTCAGGGCTTGTTAGTGTGTGTTTCGGGAGAATGACAAATGTGACAGATGGGACCAGCTTTCGTGAATGGGTAGGCATTTAATAAGTATAATAAAGCTGGGTGGAAATTGATTTAAATTATCATATTGCAATATTTTATTGGAGATTCTTATTTTGACGTCAAAGTTGGAAACAATAATTTTCGAACAGTACTAAAATGGAAAAATAAAACCGATCAAGCCCACCACTTGTTATGACCACGAGTAAGGTAGAATTCTATCAGTCTTAAACTACATCAAGTCAGGCTAAAATCTTATCACTCTAACTTACAATGAGTGTGAAAACTGATGGCAGGGAACGACAGACTGTTTTACAAATAGTAATACTTTTTTTGGGGGGAAATAAATACAATAACTTTATAATTTACCACTGCAGTTGTATGAAATATGTCAAAAAAGTATAATTATTAGTTAAAAGGAAATAAACTCTTTTAATTAATTTGTGATTTATAACTTTCTGAAAATGTCCACTATTCTTTAATATTTTTGGATAGGTAAATGTCGAATTATTTGACGACCTTGCAATTACAAAAAGCAATATCATTGTTGTATTAATTTCAATTTTATGAATATTATTAATCTGTTCATTGAAATACAAAGAAACTTCCATATTTATTTTTCCGTTATACGGAGGTTTCTGTTAAAAAAGAAATAGTATACAAAACACAAAGAATAAAATAGTGGTATTATTTATTTATCGTTATTTTAGCAGTTTCACATCACACGATTTTTATACTATTAAAAAATCAAGTAGCCTCTACAGGGTTCTAGAGACCTCTTGTCTCAATCCATCACTAAAAGTAGGAAAAAATGTGTATGTATCTTGCAAAGAGCAATACTGAAGGAAGACAAAAATATGTATGTATATATCTATATATTTTTTCTTCCTTAGGAATTTTTCTAAGGCGATCCCTTGATTAATTAAAAATGGTAAAAAGAATTTTAGGACTTATGGGACTTTACAACACTAAGGACGATATTTATTTTATTTTAAACATTTGGTAGGAATTAAAATTAAAATCAAAATTTCATGAGAGCACATTACCGTATCTAAATAGATATAATTAAAAATTTTATTATAAAAAAATTAAATCTGTATCAATGTAAACAATGAAGGGCCAGGGGTGTAGTAGTTTGTAAGGAACAACTGTTACTGGACTAACGGGTGTGCAAGGAGGTGATTTGGTCAGAACCATGCTCGGCCACCAAATGTGTACCTAATTAAGGGTACTCAATCTATGGTGGCCTAGATAGACCCACAGGGTTTGACTACAGGCTACAATAACAGACTAAATAATTTATACATAATCTTTACAATTTCTTGAGACTGGTTATTATTGTTTAAATAAAATAAATTTTATCCAATTTCAGTTTCTAAACAATTTATATTTCTTTAGAAATATTGTCGTGATAAATTATAAAAGTGATAATTAACTTTTATTAAAAATTTTAATTTTTAATTTAATATAAAGAATTGACAAAACAGGTAATTATACATAAGCTAAGGATTGCTTATTAATAAATTTATATGATTTCCTAATGATTTAATATCTCATAGGGTAATTGTGGATTTAAATTAATGACCTGGGCAAAATAGCCTGCACAGTTTTTTTTTAAAAATTGATGTGCTTCTAAAATTGTATTTAATGTATGATAACTTGTTAATAATATTGTTATTTGTTTAAAATTGTTAAAAATCATATCTATAATAAAAGCTGTTTGTGATAGATTGTCCTTGAGAATGGCCGAATCGGCCAAAGCGTCAAAGAAATATAAATTGTTTTGAGACTAAAATTGGATTGAATTTATTTAATTTAAACAAGAATAAATAATTTTCTGTCAGAGCCGGATTCGAACCCGGGTCCTTGGAGTTAGTAGCACAGTGCCTTACAACTGAGTCACCAGCTACTAGAATCTTTTTCTACAAAGAAAATACACGTGTAGTTGAATAATGAAAAGATTTTGCAATCTTAGTATTTGAAAATTATTATTATATCTTAATTATTAATTATATCATTAAGTAAAGAATTGTTTTTTACATATAAGACCTAAATAGAAATTTGAAAATTGGTATACATATGTCGAATTTAGCGAATCATTCTGGAGTGATTTTTAGGTTTTATTTTTCTTAAGTTCTTCAAAATTTCTTTTGAATTACCCTTTTAATGCATGGAGATTTTAATAAGCTCTCAAAAATAAAACAAAACATTTTTATAAATTTATTTTGTTGATAACATTTCTGTCTTTTAGCGTTCAATCTAATACGAGATATAATTATTAGTAATAAACAGAAAGATAAATAAAATGAACATAATCAAACTATCTACATAAAGAAGTAAGGATAACATAAAATTTTAAACTAATATAACAATAAAAAATAAATCAATCAATAAAATCAAAGCAATTATCACATTTACACTGTGTTTATTATTTTAATATTAATCATTGATAGTTTTAATAGTTTTTTTTAATCAGTTTAGCTATATAGAATTGTACAAATTTCCCATATAATGCCTTAAATATTAAAAAGATTTACCAATCAATTGATTTGGTATTTAAAAAGTTGTATTTATTAGAAACATGAACAACTATGAAAGTATTATATACGAGATATAATTATTAGCTCCTTTATTTTGAAGAAGAAAATATGCGCCTTCTTGATACTTGAGGACTAAGAAGTTTCTTTTTTTCCTATATTCTTTTTTTAATCAGAGCCCTCTCCGATAAAATCTTTACAAACCTCCTGATTATTCAGTAGCAAATAAGATTTCTATTGGTGACGATAATGGTCATCTTTGGCAGCAAGCTGGTCCCCATCCTTCCCATTTATACATCAGTGACCCAGACCACATTGTTCAGTCTACTTTGAGAAAGAACGCTGAACTTTCAGCGCAAAGGCAAACATCGTTATTCCTGGTTCCTATTGAATCTTTTCAATTTTTATACAATTTCAATCCGCCGACGCGAAGAATACTAACGAGAGAACTTACGAAAAGTTTGGCTACAGAGTTTGGAGAAATATTTTCTAAGGAAAAAAAAATCCATGCCAATAAAATTATTGTGAGAGGGAGACGGCATTCCATATAATGGGGAAGTTTTGAGCGAGATCACCGAAGCGGTAGAGTTTGATTATGGCGATCATTATAAAACTACGGTCGCCAAGATATAACTACGCATTCAACTTCAAACTTGTTGACCGCCAAGTTTTATTTATTTCTTTTTTGTTACAATAGTAATGTTTTTTCTTACTTTCATAGTTGTTCATGTTTCTAATAAATACAACTTTTCAAATACCAAATCAATTGATTGGTAAATCTTTTTAATATTTAAGGCATTATATGGGAAATTTGTACAATTCTATATAGCTAAACTGATTAAAAAAATGTGATAATTGCTTTGATTTTATTGATTGATTTATTTTTTATTGTTATATTAGTTTAAAATTTTATGTTATCCTTACTTCTTTATGTAGATAGTTTGATTATGTTCATTTTATTTATCTTTCTGTTTATTACAAGCTGTACCACTAGAAACCGATGAAGGGTCAGGGGTTCAGTACTTCGTAAGGAAGTACTGATACTAGTCCAACGGTTGTGCAAGGAGGTAATTTGGTCAGAATCACGCTTGATCTCCAGATCTTTACCCAATTAAGGATACTTAATTTATGAGAGTGGGTGGACCCCAGGAGGGCTCCAGAACCCATAGGGGTGACACACGGCTACAATGACTTATTTATATAATTTTTTTTTATTTTATAATGAATTTGAAAAAATCATATAAAATAATTGAAAAAAATTATTTAGATTATTTTTGCACCTTTCTATACCGCCACCTAAATCACATTCCTACAGTAAATTTCATAAGTTCGACCAATAAACTTCTAATAATTACATGTTAATTGTTTCCATTATTATTTGTTCTCTCCTTTTCAATAACAAAGTTTAATATATGTGTAATTCAATTATTTTATAGAGGTAATAATTGTATTTCTATGTCTTTTTAGTATTTTTTATATTAAATTGTAAGAACTTACTTTTATTTAGTTTTATATAGAATAAAATCACATAGGTTACTTATAGATTTATCACATATGGTAAAAACATCTATGTAACAACTTATTGCTAAAAGAAAATTTAAATTGTAAGAAGATAGTCCAGTAGGCGGACAAGAAAGGTACAAATGTAGCAGAAATTGTTTTTCTGCTCCCCGAATTACCTTCTTATAATTAAACTATAAATTATATCAATAAAAAATAATTTTTCCCAAATAAATCCACTTAAGGTCGTAAAAATTTCCACTTAATTAATGAAAAAAATCATTGAGTATAACTACATAACTATGATTCATCGGAAGCACCACCTTTCAAATAATATTTAAATAAACAAATTTAGAATTGCAATTTATCGTTAATTATAATTGATTTAGAAAGAAAAATAGATTACTAATTATTATTATAAAATAAAAAATTAAACAATTTTACAACTTAAAAATAACAGAAGCTTATTTTCCACTCGAAGACCTGAAATACCCAATGTCCCTTCTCGCGCCCCCGGAAAAGCAGTTCATGAAAAGTTAGTGGGTTATATTTCATAGTGTCGTTGCTCCCTACCCCTTACTTTTTGTCAACCCTCCTTCATTTGAATAATCTTTTCACTTACCTTTTTTAATGGGCCCGAGTCGATCTTTTTTATTCCCCCTCCTCCCAAATCTCTTCGTCCATTTATTCCGCTTTGACTTATTTCCACTTTATTCATGCATTCGGTGAGCGCTAAGCTCATGAGAATCTGGTGTCATAAAAAATCTTAATGGTCATTACATACATAATGACGCGGGTAGGGGATTGAATTCAGATCACATAACCTGTTCGGAGATATAATAAATGGTTAGGTATGTGTCTTTGTTGTAAAATGTGTTATTATAAATTAATACAATGTGTGTACTCACTATCTAATAGCACGCGTTATTATACTTGCATCTTTAGTAATAAAACCAAATAAATTAAAGAAAGTAAACAAATGACGAGATGGTGCTCCAGAAAATCTGGGTAGAGAAAAAAAATATTGCGGTCATTTTTGGAACTCGGAGAATAGCATAAATAGAACAGGTAAGTGTCACACTCAAGGGAAATACGTATTAAGGCTGTAAGTATTCAATCACACCATATATATACAAATTAAATAAATCATAGAAAGTAAGTAAATGATAAAAATAAAATAAAATAAATAAGTACAAAATAATATAGATATTAATAATGATAAAGTAATACATCGTAAGTAAATAAAAATTAATTAATTGGTTAATATCAAAGACCTAAGTAAAACACCTAAGTATATTAATATTACTAATATTAATTACTATTACTAATATCAATATTAATGGCTATTACTAATATTAATATCATTTTAAAAAAATATTAATACCTATTACTAATATTAATATTTAATTTATCATCTTATACACTTTCTTGAGACTGGTAAATTTTTTTTTAAATAAATAATTTAATTTCTATCCATTTTAGTCTCAACACATTTTATTTTTCTTATAAGTCCGACGTTTAACATAATAAAAACGCCATTTCATAGAATAACACCACGGTAAAGAAGTCTTGCTATAGCTGCACAATTTAGCTACATGTTTTGCCTCGTCTCGTTTTGCACTCTTCTAATGTTTCACTATGCTGCATGTTGCATAAGTATATCAGTTGAAGCATTTATTTATTTATTTTATTCCATAAAAAGAGAATAGCCTTTTCTTAGTGAACAAGCTATGAAAATTCTGATTCAACTCTTTACAACTTATTTATGTGAAAAGGCCTTTGTGAAAATCATACTACAAATGTATAATGCTAAAAGTTTGACATACATAAACCATTCTTTAATTGTTTTGTTTTTACAGTTGTCGTTTAGTGGAGTTTATTAATAAAGCTTTCATAATTTGGTTACAATTAAAAGTTTCAATTTATTCAATAGGTCAATTTTATGTGCGCTTCTATCACAATTATTTTTATACATATATTTAAAGGTTAAAAAATCCTATTAGTGATCCACGAGATTTAAATTATGAATTATGAATACTGGTCCATGTAAATATCATTCCACAGACAAGGAAAAAGTATGATTGAACTGAAGAAGAGGGATATAAATAATGTTAGCAATAAATCCGCCTTCCTCGTGCAAACTCCTTAAGTAGCACACATGAAAGAAATCAAAAATACAGCCGGTGGAATGGAAAGCCATAAAGGAGTTGCAACGGCCATAACAGATCTGAGGGGACATAAACCCCAAGAGCCCTAAAGGGGAGACTTTAGTAGCCTTCTGTAAACAAGATGTTTATGGATTTTATTTATAAATCATATTTGAAAATGCCGTGTGTTCTAGAGAAAGCCATTCAAGGATTATTAGGGATTGGGAGAATAATGGCGGGGAGTGGATACAGGAGCTATAATCCTTATACAGTAGGTGTGAATGAGCCAGGCTTTGTAGGAGGTCCAAGGAGTGTCGCTACTGATTTACATTACTCAGGGTATCCTTTGAGGAATATTAACAGTCCTGGAAAAGATAGAATCGAATTCTTCATAATAAAATATATCAATATTTTATTCAATAAATATAAT